>NW_027512668.1:0-300000 GCF_048772815.1 Callospermophilus lateralis | reverse complement strand
TCTTTTAAATGTTGGCAGTGCTGTCTTCCATCTCCAGACCATGATAGTGGACCTGTATGGGCTTAGAAACCAAAATATTAATCTGTTCTTTAATAAATTGTACCAGCCTCTTTATAATGCAGGGGCCTATGGACACCATTAAAAGTAAACCCAACAAAGGGACTAATAGGGGAAGAAGGTAGGGTAGAAATCCATTATGCCCAATCCAGAGGGGATTTTCAAATAGTTCCCTTTGTCTCTTTTCTGGATCTTCTTGAAGCTGCTTAATTTTAATGCGTACTATGCCTGATTTATTGGCATAAAAGCAGCATCGTTCCCCTAAGGCTAAGCAAATACCTCCCTGGTTAGCTGTCAGCAAATCTAAGCCCCGTCTGTTTTGAAGGAACACTTCTGCCAGGGAATTTATTTGGTCCTGCAAATCTTTAAAGGTTCCTGATAAAGTTTGTACATAATTTATAAGTTGTTGAGACAGGCGATGGTAAGAGTGAATAGCCGTGCCTAAGCCACTGTACCTGTGCCCACAGCAGCTGTTATTCCAAGGCTGGCAATGAGTGGTAAAGCCTGTATTGCCCACCTATGTCTTTTGACTAAAGTGTCTAGGCTAGAAATTGGTAGAGGTTCATCTCCTGGGACAATAGTTATATCAGGGAGTAATAAAGCAAGAACACAACCAATGGTCCAATTCGCTGGAAGCGTGGGAAGGCCGAGTTTCCTCCACACATAAAAACTGTGCCATTGGAGGAACAAAGAGATGGGGTGGGTGAGGAATAATTTTATACTGTTGAGCAATTTCCAAAGGAAGTAAGTCGAACATCAGTATCATAGGTATTATTCTGCATCGCGCCTAAAAGAAATAATGTAAAAGTGCCTATAGGCTGTACTTTAAAGGGAAATCCGGGTTGGCATGTATTATCATTGTCCATGATAGAATTAATAGGAACTGCCATAGGCATGATTGCCCCTGCTGTCATGCAGAGCCAGCAATCACCAGCAAGGGTGGGGTTCGAATTATTAAGCTAGGAGAATGTAGTTTGCAAAATATCTAATGTATTGGTATCTAAACCTGGGAACTGGGATTTAGGCTACATTAAGGGATGATATGTGAGCTCAGGGATTTGGGGTTTCAAAAGTTTGATTATCTGAGGATGCTTGACAGAATAAGTGGGTCCTCCACCATCAGAGACCCCTGTAGGGGCCTTAATGGGCCAGTAGGAACCTTTTCCGACAGTGCCTTGGCACCCAGCTGACTGTAGCTTGGTGTATTTGCCATCTCCTCCATGGTCAAAGAGAATGGGGGTATAATGAATAGTGGTCCCCCTGCTGCATGAGTTTTAGTTAGGGAGGCTTCAAAAAATTGTTCTCCCTGTTTATTAACACAAAGTGAAGCCGACACATTACAAGAGACATGCATCGCCTGGGTATGCGTACAAGTTGCAGAACAATTTTGGAGAGCTTTACTTGTACTAGGGGGAATAATCTTTGGCTTGTTAACACATACCCATTTAGGCTGATGAACTCCTCCGAGATTATGGTCAACCTTGGCACGGAGGTAAGTCACCTTAGTCATGCAGTCAGCAGTCTGGGTCCAACTAGTGGGAGCCTCAGTCCAAAATCCTCCTTTGCATTCACGGGGGGGGGGGCAAAAAGGTACTCCATGATGTTGGAAATTGGAGGTCCAAGGTCTCCGTGTTCAAACCTGTTCAGCAGAAGTGCCTTAAGCAGGATCCTCGCACAGATTCTTGGCTGTATCTGAAATGGAGGAAAATTTGTCCTCAGGTGGAAGGCCTCCGTCCCTGGGTTGAGGTAAGTAATTTACCTGTTTAACCAGGCATTCTGGTAACCATCTTGGGGATGCTTGCTCTTGGTCCAAAACACAAGCTGAGCCTCATCCCCTGATGAGGATAGGATCTGGGCGTTTTCATTTATTTGTAATGGGATTGCACCACATAACAGGCGAGCGAACAGAATTGGACGAAGGATGCCAGTGTCTTTCTGTGGCCAAATGGCCTTCACTGTCTAAGGTAAGAAAAATAAGGGCAAATAATGCATGGTTAAGGCGATCCCTGGGAGTGGTAAATACAAGGGCGGAAGCCTTAAGACGGGATAGCCAAGTCTTTAAGCTAAGCTGGGCAAGTTCCACATGCCTTGGCCCTGAGAGTTGTATGGAATTTCAGTAGTATGACAAAATTGCAAGGTACCACAAAACTGTTTAAACTTGGCACTGGTATATGCAGGACATTTATCTGTTTTAATATGTATTGGTTTACCCATTACGAAAAAGGCTGAAACAAGATGAGAAAGGACATCTTTGGTAGCCTCTCCAGAATGTGGTGATGCAAAACTAAAGCCGCTGAAGGTATCGATAGAAACGTATATATATTTGGTTTTTCAAAATTCAGGAAAATGAATAACATCCATTTGCTAAACCTGATTGGGCTGTAATCCTCGGGGGTTAACTCCCAAGTGTTGAATGGGGAGGGAGACAGTGCAACCAGGGCATGCTTTTACTATTTCTCATGCATGTTGCCTGGTAATTTTCCAAAGTAATCGATGGCTCTGGGAATTTAGATGGTGAAGATTTTGTAACTCCATGGCCTTTTGAATGGAGCCAACAAAAATTGGAAAGATGGAACGTGTTGCTGCATCAGCTTGGGCATTACCTTGTGTTAGAGGGCTCAGAAGGTCAGAGTGTGTCATGATGTGTCCTAAGGAAAATGCATGTTTTCTGGCCTGAATTAGCTGCTGAAGCTGGTGAAACAGAAAGGGGGAATTGGAAGAAGCCATAATGGTGGGTGAAATCTCCAGCAGGGGCACAGAAAGAGCAATGTAGGCACTGTCTGTATAAATATTAACAAGATTATCAAAAAAACTTTATGAAAACTTGTGTTATGGTGAACAATTCCACAAACTGAGCTGACTGATAGACAGTATCAAAGGTGGTAGGCTTGTTATTGACAACAAAGACTGCACGGCCATTACTGGAACCATCTGTAAAGACAGTAAGTTCTTGAGGAATGGGAGCCTTTTGAGTAATTTTGGGAAAAATAAATGAATGTAACTGGACAAAATTTAAAACGGGGTCATTGGGGATGTGGTTATGAATTGTTCCCAAAAAGCCTGATAGGGCAATACCCCATTGATCCATGTCTCTAGTAAAAATTGTAGTAAGGGTTTGGTCCTTAGTATATGGAATTAAAATATTATCAGGGTCTTTGCCAAAATGTTGTCGAGAAAGCAAACGACCTTCAAAAATAAGAGAAGCTACCTGAGCAAGATAAATAGTAATAACCTTGGAGGATGTGGTGGATACAAGGACCAAAAGCAAGGGGCAGCCTTTATTTTTAAAATGTGGATCTCGCTGCCAAAATATTCCTGTGGGTGTATGAGGAGTGTGGAAAATAACCAGAACCAGAGGAAGGTTATAAGAAATTTGTGTAACAAACTTTTGGGCAATTGCTTCTGTGGCTTGGTTTAATGCATGTCATGCCTCGGGAGTAAGCTTTTGAGGGGAGGAGGGGTGGGAATCACCTATCAAAATATCATTAAGGGGCAAAAGTACACAAGTGGGTAATTTTAAATATGTTCCTAGCAATTGAATATCCCCCAGTAATATTTGAAAATCATTAAGTGTGTGAAGATGGTAAACACATAGTTGTATTTTAGGAATTTGGATCTGATTATCTTGAAGTTTAAGGCCCAAATAGGTATAAGGGTCCTGTGTTTGAAACTTATCTGGAGCTATCTGTAGTCCCAAGGTAGTGAGGTTTTGTAAAAGTCCAAGTAACAATTATTAAGGTCATGGGTATTAGGTGCAGCAATTAACAAATCATCCATATAATGTAAAATATAATTTTGTGCTCATCGCTCTCTCACAGGGTCTACTGCTTGAGCAACGTGTTTTTGGCAAAGACTAGAGCTGTTGGCCATACCTTGGGGAAGAACCTTCCATTGAAATCTCTGCATAGGGCCCTGAAAATTAATGTGAGGGAGACTAAAGGCAAAATAGGGTCTATCCTCAGGATGTAAAAAGATGGTAAAAAAGCAATCTTTTAAGTCAATAACCATTTTACAATAGTTTTTTGGAATCGCCACTGGTGTGGGAATGCCTGGCTGTAGTGCTCCCATCGGGCGCATAACTTTATTAATGGCACACAAATATTGTAAAAGGCACCACTTGCCTGATTTTTTCTTGATAATAAAAATATGAGTAATCCATGATGAGGTTGAGGGCTTTACATGGCCGGCTGCAAGCTGTTCCTGCACTAACGTGGAGGCAGCCTCCAATTTTTCTTGGGTAAGGGGCCACTGATCCACCAACACAGGAGTCTGAGTCTCCCAAATAATTTTATCTGCATGGGGTACAGGAGGGTCAGGGACTGACACTAAAAATCTGAATACACAAGTCCACATGTATTTGTTTTTGTATGGGTTGTATAGCCTCCACCAGTCCTTGTTTCAGTATCCCCAGGCCTGTACCAGGAACAAAATTCATAGGAAGCATTTGATGAGTCACCATGGAATTGGGACTGGCGAGAATAACTTCCAATAACTCAAAATATCTCCTCCCTATACGTTAACAGGGAGGTCAGAATCAACGAAAGGAGTGACAGTTGACTTATTACCATCTTTATCAGTGCAGCTAATAGACCTAGAGCTGACCAGAGGATTTTTTTATTTTCCTATCCCTTTAAGGTCAGTCAAGGATGGAGTGAGGGGCTAACCTGATGGCTTGTATTTTTGAGAAATAATTGTGGCATCAGCTCCAATATCTAGAACTCCTTGGAATTCCTTTCCTTCAGTAAGTAAGGTAAGGGTGGGTCTATTGTGAGAAATGGGCTGAACCCAATACACATCAGAGAAGCCCAAGAAGGCAGTCCCCCGAGGTAGGTTTGGGTTTTGGAAATGCCTCCTGAATCCAAGGGAAGGAGAATTAATTGTGCAAGTCTTGTTCCTGCTGGGATGGCGGCAACTCCATTAATAGCAGTGGCCAGTATTTTTATTTCTCCAGTGAAATCATTATCATTAATGCCAACGAAGACCTGAACACCTTGTATGGTAGTGGAGGCTCTTCCAAGATTAAGGGCACATGTATGAGATGGAGGGGGACCCATAATTTCATTGGGTATTATCTGGGGCCCTTGCATTGGGTCTAATATTGTATTTGTGGCAGCACAGAGGTCCAATTTTGTGCTGCCTGGGGTGGCTAGTTGGAGGGAGGCAATTGTGGAGAAGGATTTTGTGGTAGGTTGGGAGTTTAGGAGGGAACAAACTTTATTGCTCCTGTGTTTGTCGTGGGGGATGTTGTGGCCGGGGGCTGGCCCCGCAGGGAGTTTCCTGAGAAGTAGGAAGAAATAGGCTGTGTGAGGGCATTTGTCTTAGATCTACACTCACTGGCCCAGTGATGACCTTTACCACTTCTATGGAAAAGGGTAGCTGGGGGCGGTTAAGCCCCAGTTTGAGGAGACGCTATTCCTAGGCTTTGTTTGCCTGTGGGACACTCACATGCAAAATGGCCAGGTTGTTTACAAGTAAAGCAAGTACGTGAGCCAGGATTGTGAAAGGCCTTGGTAAAGGCGGTCCCTAAAGCCAGACCCATGGCATGGGCTGCACCCATGTCTGCACAGAGTCTAATAACTTCAGAAAGTTTCCCTTTATCCTTATGTGGTTGAAGAACATTCTGACATGCTGGGTTAGCATTTTCAAAGGCAAGATGTTTTACATAGGTGCTTTCACCTTCGCTTGGTAAATCCTATAGGCTGTGGCACGGTCCTGAGAGGTCGCGGGTGTTCTGAATGGTAGAGAGCTGCTTCCTTCTCCAAGATAGCGTCCTCCCCAGGGGTCAATGTGTCTCTGGGATTTAAAACTGGATAAAGGTGGTTTTTAATCATTGGAGCCTTATTAATTAGGGTCGTATTTTGAGGGGAACCAGGAAGGTTCTCAGGGTCCTGGGAAGACTGAGAAGGTTCTATGTCTATACTAATGATGGGCATGCAGAGGGGGGACGAGAGGTCTTTTGCATAATCTCTTCCCCAATCCTGACAAGTTGTAAGGTACCATTGTCAAAGCGAAAACTTTTAAGAATTTCATTAATTAAGTTCCAGTAAGAAAAGGTGGGAACTGGCATTTTTTTCTGGGCCAAATGATTCATAATAATCTTTTAAACAGTCTCCTACTCTAAGCCATTTTTGCCATCAATGGTCCCTTCAAGAGGAAACCATGGACACAATTCTTCTATGTATGAAAAGAAAAATTTTAAGTCCTTTTTCTTAACATGTGCCCCTCATGTCTTGAAGGACTCCGTGAGGCCTGAAATAAACAAATCATGTGATGATACTGCTTGTCACATGGTGCGTCACTCACCGTGCATCATCCCCACCTTCCTCCTGGATATGTCTCCGGGTGGTGTCTGCTGAGGCGATCGTGAGCTCCTCTTGACCAAGTCTTCCAGGAGGAAGGGGTTCCCCCTCAGTCAAAGGCTTGAGCCCCAGTCGGTGGGCGCCAGATGTCCCGGCCGGCAGGACACATCAACGTGGTCAGCGAACCTAGATGGGGAGGAATGAAGGGACAAGAGGCATGAGAGATGAGAGCAACACAGGAGTTCTGATCAAGCTGCAAAATTTTATTGTTCACACATGGGTATTAATATGCTGAATATGGGAAAGCTCTCTTATCAGCAGTTCCTGGATGTCTTCACAAGGTGAGATAACTTCAGGATGTTTCTGGAAGAAAGATGGCCACAGGATGTCTCAGGGACATATATGGCTACAGGATGTCTTCCAGACAGGATGTCTCCTGGGGGCTGTTTCTTGTAAGTGTCAGGCTGTTCTTTGAAGAAGAATTCCTTCTACCCCTGACAGTCAGGGATTCAGTATTTCGAATGGAAAATTCGAAAATGAATCCAATGTGTAGGCAAATATGTGCTACCCAAAAATCTTCCCACTCTCATTCAGAACAATGCCTTGACATTTCCTTCACTCCAAGTAAGACATAATTAGAGGAGAAGAGTTAGAAATCTGTGAATACATATCGGTAATGGAAAATGCTCAGGAGTTCACAACCTTCGAGGTTGTAGAGGAGTTTCCAAAAGTAAAGGACAGGGTAAAAACTCCAAAAACATGGAGCTCTGCTGGCCTAAAGACTTCTTGAGAAACTGCCTCTGAGATTGGGCACCTGAAATATATGTTGATGACAGGAGCTTTAGCTTCCTTTGTAGTGAGACCATCAAAGCTGGTTCTGCATCTATATGACCTGGAGGACATGGTTTCTTTTTTTCCTATGAACATGAAGCAGTAGGGCTGAATTCTCTCTTTATAGGTAAACTGTTGCCACTGGGGGCTAAGTGTCTTGCAGTGTGGACTGTGAAGCCATTTGGTCATCCTCCACTTTTCGTGGTGTTTCTTGCAGCTGCACTGGGAGTTTGGTATTTGCTTCACAAAATACGAGAAGTTCAACTGGGACACAGTGATGGAGGGAGTTCTGTCATGTGTGGTGGGTAAGGGTCTGCAGGAGAATGCACCAACCTGGCTTATATCCCACATAGCTTGCCCCCTTGACCACAGCAATCTGATTCTAAACATTGCCCTTCAACCTGTCCATATAACAAGATGCCTTTACATACAAGGGTATGGGGGCTGCACTATATCAGTCACAAGGCATTTGAAAGCCAATGGCATATCCACATCAGCCCACCACAGATGTTTTAACACACACCTGCACACCACTGCTCTAGGCCGACTACTCATCAGGCTCCAAGTTACTGGCATCTCTGTTCTACACCATTTTCATGAAACCCAGTCAATCAAGGCACTGTCTGGTACATTCATGATCAGTAATAGGACACCTAAAGGTTCTCCAGTGCCACCAGGTGATGGGAATTTCCAAACTTTAATGATATTTATCTAGGCATTTTTCATGGATGAAGTTGAAGGCACTGTGGGTTTCAATTTATTCAGGAACCATTAAATGGAGAAGAAGCTCATTTCAATGAAAGCTCTGGAGAATTCTAACAGGCAAGGCTTCCCAAAGACAGGCTAAAAGGTCACATTAAGCCAGGCATTTGAGGTCTACAATGTGAGGTCCATGTATGTTTTGACTTGCAACGATGGCTGCCAAGTCTTTAAGAATAAAATCATGTGATGTCCTTCCTGAGATTTCCAGTGCTCTTCGGAAAGCCTCCCTGGGCCTAGATCTCAGTTTCCAAGGGCGACTCTCATGCGTGGCCTCCTAAAATCCCAACACAATACATGGCAATACTTCTTTGAGGTCAGTTCCAGAACTCAGTCTCTAAGGGGAATCACATAAGGGTTCAAGCCCAGGTGGACATAGCCATGTCTTCCAACGGCCACAAAAATGACCACAATTAAAACCAAAACACTCCCACATGACACACCTGATGCAAAGACCTTCCTGACTTTCAGGGCAACAGAAGAATCGGTAAGCAAAATGTCCAAAGCAGGGTTTTTCCAATGAGGCATTCCTGGTCTCACTGATATCTGAGCTTTCTGAGATGCTCGCCATTCCCTTCAGCTATCCAGTACATGGCCATGTCACAGAGATTTGAGGTGGTACATATATTTGACACAAAACTATGAGCCTATTCTGGAGAGTGCACACAATTCAGGAAGAAAACAGGAACTTAAGAAGTTAGCAGGTGTTCCCCATCGATAAGTCATGCCGCAGTCCATTCATGAATTGTGCAGGATGAAAGCTGAGAAGCTTTCTACTAGACAGGACTCACCAATTGATGCATTTTCTTTTCTAATGTCTACAACCAGGGACACAGTGGTATAAACAGACATAGAAACACTCGCCTTGTCAAATGACTTACTAGAAACAGTTCCCTCCAAACCAAACAAACCGCCATTCCTACCTATTCTCAGAATATGAGACAAAACCACAAACCCACACCCACACCCACAAAGACACCTCCTTCCCCCATGTAGGTCTGTGACTATCCGGAGTGTCCTCTGACTGGTGGGCCATACTATGTTCCAATGAAATGGCCTGTCCTGTCTCAGATCTGGTCTCCTTGGCCAACTCTGTGAAGTTGTCAGGAGCCAGCAGTGAGCCACTACCTGCTTTCTCAGGAAAAGCCCCTCTTCAGAGCTTTCCTGGTTTTGGCCGTCGTCACATCAGTAGGTAGCAAGAATGACTGACTCTGTCCTTGGTAAGTCCAAACAAGTGAGACCACTAAGACTGGGACTGCCTCTTGGTGCCTGGCTTCTTGGATACCAAGTTCAGAGAGTTCCATCAACAAAGAAGTGAGGTGAGGTCACTTCCTTAAGGAACTGAATCAGATCACTGCCTTGGTAACCACTTTGTCCTAACAGTTGCTTCCAAGACTACCATGAGATGGAGGCTGCCCCTACTTTCTGTGACACTTTCACAAGGTAGAATGGTATATCAACCATAGGCACCTAGGAACAGCTCTCCACACCAACCTGGTTTGGTCCATCTTCTCTACATTAAGAAGAGAGAGGCTGATTCATAAACAACCCTTCATCCTGACCAGGTTGTTTTCCATGGAAGCTGACTTTTGCTCTCTCAGGTCCTTCATAGTTGTCTACATCTTCTCCAGGGATCATTTCTGCATGGACCTTGAGGTTCTCAGGAGGTGGAAGATCCCCTACATTCCTGTATTGTAAGACCAACTCTGTCCCTGCTCTTCTGTAAAGTTAGATTGAGGGAACAGTGTATGGTTAGGGTTAATAATATGTTCAATTTGAATTAGGAATCATTCTGCTGGATGAATAATGGTACTGGGAACCTGCGACATTTATAAGTATATATAGGTGAAATATATGTATGAAAACAGAAATCTAAGTAAGATTTGAAGCGCAGAATGGGGATGGGCCCTTGATTGTGATACTTAGCGTTGAATTATGTTCTGCACAGATGTCTGAGATAGATCGATATACAATGGCATTAGACCCTGTACCTTGGATTATTGAATGTATAAGAGAACATCCAGTCAAAAAGGGATAATGGGTAGGATTAGGAAGATAGTCAGTAGGTTTAAGAAGAAGAGTGAGTATAGGATTTGGAACAAAAGTTCCTTAGCAATAGGGTTTGGATTAGAGTGTGAATGTAAGTGTCAGCACAATTGAAGAGTCAGTCACAATGATGAACTGCGGAAAGTATGTAGGAAAGCTGATATAAATAGAGACATTATGAAATCAGGAAAAGTATAAAGTGAGAGATAGGATTAGATATTTTTAACAGGGTTGAGTTTGAATATATAATCTTAGCAAGAAACAAATATGTTGTCACAAATAGGATTGAATTTTGAGAGCATTAGCCAAACTTGATATGGATGGTTTTAGTAATCCATGTTCACTTTACATTTAGGCTTTCGTGCAAACATAAGTGTGACCATTTCTTTTTGTGTCCAGAATATTACTCTGATAAAATGTATATGTAGATCAGATGACATGAGTATTTCTTCCACCATTACTGGGAGCAAAATTTTGAAGACGTATAAATTAGTATTGGGTTTACAAAGAGGTGTACTCTGTGTCTATGAATATAGAGACAATGCATGAATAGACAATAGTGTGAATAAATAATATAACTGGTTCCACTTTAAATAATGGATTGATTTGATATCTGAAAATATATAAGAAATCTTATATTGATATACAATCATTCATTCCAACCAGTTATACATCTAATAGTAATATTAGGGTTATACTTTATCATGAAGGGTGTGTGAGTTTTGCTTCAAATTTGATTATGGAAATCGAAAATAATATGTTTGGAATGAAGTCTCATGAAAAAACCAGTCAAGAAACATGGAGGATTACATGTGTTCTAAAGCAGAAAATGATTAAAAGTGAAACAAATGCCTATAATTTTGCTAACGTATGGATGAAATATATATCCTATAATGTGCATAAACTGAAGAAATTGTAACATACCAGTGGTGAATAAAAATGAACATCAAAATACACATCATGTCCCATAGGAATCTACTTGCATTGATGACAAACTGGATCAATTATTGTAGAAATATTAGGATTTGTATCCACCATTCACTGAAGTTATTTTTCATTTCTAGGAAAAAATATGTATTTCAGGTGGATGAATATTTCCGTGAATAATCTTGTGAAATGTTAACTCTAAATCCACATACATTAATATGAATGAATTTAGGGAGTGTATAATAAGACACATATATTTTATATTTTAAAAAAATTTAGTGTGTGTGTGTGTGTGTATATATATATATATATATATACACACACACACACACACACACACACACACACAGAGACATTAAAAATTAGTAATACATATGCCAATCGAAATTCACCATGAAATATATATCATCCACAGATCCAAAAATATTCATTTTACTGAACATGGATTTATGTATAATGTTGTTCAACTAGGAAGCTCACCCATAGTTTGAAATTTCAGTTTCAACAGCGTTTAGGCGGAGTGATCTATTCTCACAATTTCTATCTGCCAAGTCAGCCACCTCACAAGAGTGTACCTGTGGTACCAGGTAGAATTCTATATGTGCATATAAAAATACATGTGCTGAATAGGCTACAGAGAAAGGGAGAGAGGAATTCACATATTTGTTTACTTTAAGTACCCATGGAACTATTTCAATTAAAAATTAACTTGAATTATAACACCTACACTTTATCATGCAAAAGCCAAGTCTAACTATACACCATGCCTCCTCTGAAATGCTTGCATTTCTATTCTGTTTGGGTTATTTTACTCCATCATATTAGGATTAGTAGTAAGAGTCTATTAGGGTATGGGTTAGTGTCAGTTATTCAGTATTTCAAATGGAAAATAGGAAAATAAATCCAATGTGTATGCAAATATGTGCTACAAAAAATTCCCACTATCATCCAGAACAATGCCTTGACAATATCTTCGCCCCTAGTAAGACACAATTAGAGAAGAAGAGTTAGAAAATCTGTGAATACATACCTGGAATTGGAAAATGTTCAGGAGTTCACAACCTTGGAGGTGGTAGAGGAGTTTCCAAAAGTAAGGGACAGTGTAAACACTCCACAAACATGGAGCTATGCTGGCATTAAGACTTCTTGAGAAACTGCCTCTGAGGTTGGACACTTGAAAAATATGTTGTTGTCAGGAGCTTTAGCTCCCTGTGTACGGAGACCATCAAAGCTGGGTCTGCATCTATGTGACCTGGAGGATATGGTTTCTTATTTTCTAATGAACATGAGGAAGCAGTGATGAATTCTCTCTTTGTAGATAAACTGTGGCCACTGGGGGCTAAGTGTCTCCCTGTGTGGACTTTGAAGCCATTTGGTCATTCTCCAATTTTCGTGGTGTTTCTTGCTGCTGCACTGGGTGTTTTGTATTTGCTTCACAACATACAAGGATTTTAAATGGGTCACAGTGCTGGTGGGAGTCCTGTAAGGTGTGGTGGGTCAGGGACTTCAGGAGAATGCACCAACCAGGCTTCTATCCCACATTTCTTGCTCCCTTGACCATAGCAACCTGATTCTGAACATTGCCCTGAAACCTGTCCATATAACCAGATGCCTTTTCATATAATTTTCTGCTGGCTGCACCAAGTCAGTCACAAGCCATTTGGAAGCCAATGACACACCCACATGGCCACACCGCAAATATATTATCAGACAACTGCACACCACTGCTCTAGGCCCACTACTCAGCAGGCTCCAACTTACTGGCATCTGTGTTTCACACCATTTTCAAGAACTCCAGTCAATCAAGGCACTGTCTGGTACACTCATGAGCAGCAATAGGACATCCAATGGTTCTCCAGTGCCACCTGGTCATTGGGAATTTCAAAAATTTCATGGTATTTATCTATCCATTGTTCAAGAATGAAGTTGGAGGCACTTTGGGGTTTTCATTCATCCAAGAACCATTAAATGGTGAGGAAGCTCATTTCAATGAAAGCTCTGGAGAACTCTCACAGGCAAGGCTTTCCAAAGAGTGGTCAAAATGTCATATGCAGACAGGCCCATTGAGGTCTAAAATGTGAGGTCCATGTGTGTTTTGACTCTTAACTATGGCTGCCAAGTCTTTCAGAATAAAATCATGTGATATCCTGGTTGAGATTCTCAGTGCTCTGTGGAAAGCCACCCAGGGCCCAATCTCAGGTTTCAAGGGTGACTCTCATGCGTGGCCTCCTACAATCCCAACACAATTAATGGCAATACTTCTCTGAGGTCAGTTCCAGAACTCAGTCTCGAAGGAGAATCACACCCGAGTTCAATCCCATGTGGACCCAGTCATCTCTTCCAACCGCCACACAAATGACCACAATTGAAACCAAAACATTCCCACATGACCCTCATCTTCTTCCATATAGACACTCATCATAAACTCTTGCTGGAGGTTTCCATGAGGAGCGCAGCCCAAGGCAATGTCCAAAATATGCACCCTTGCCCGTCATTTGCCTAAAATGAGGGTGGCCTTGACACCCTTCCTGTGAACCACGAGTGATCAAATAGGCCTGCCTTTAATACTGCTCTGCTTCTCCAATTTGAGGCCAACTGACTGTCAGGTATAGATTCTTTATGTGATTTGGCATCATGGGAGAACCCAAGCACTTCTGCAGGAGTTCAAAGAACTCATTTGACCCAGAGGATCCTATTCTCACTTGATGGAGGTTAGGAACCTAACAGAGGAAGGCAAGAAACTTCATCCACAATGACTGATATTTTTACCATTTTCGTTTTCAATACACACATGGGAACTTTCTTTATATCCATCAGGTGCTGAGAATCTAATCCATAGCCTGACCCAGAGGCAAGCAGCTGATTCAGACACATCCCTTTCGAAAGCAATTAAGCAAAGCACCACAGGTGATGCCCATTCATTTGCATTTAAAAACTGTTTACTTCAGGCTTCAAAAAGGAGTGTCCTGAGGTAAGGACCTTCCTGACATTCAGGGCAACAGAAAAATAGGTAAGCAGAAGGCCCAAAACAGTATTTCTCCACTGAGACTTTCCTGGTCACACTGATATCTGAGTTTCCTGAGATGCTCGCCATTCCATTCAGCTATCCAGTACATGGCCATGTCACAGAGCTTGGAGGTGTTACATATCTTGGACACAAAACCATGAGCCTATTCTGGGTAGTGGCCAAAATTTAGGAAGAAAACAGGAACTTAGGAAGATAGTAGGGGTTGCCCATCCATAAAGCAACCTGCAGTCCAGTCATAAATTGGGTAGGATGAATGATGGAAAACTTTCTTCTAGACAGGACATATCCATTGATGCATTCTCTTTTCTTATGTCTACAACCACGGACACAGTGAGATACACAGATTTAGAAACACTCACCTTGTCAAACGACTTTTTAGAAGCAGTCCACTCCAAACCAAACAAATCGCCTTTCCTACCTATTCTCAGAACATGAGACAAAACCACAAACTCACACCCACACCCACAAAGGCACTTCCTTCCCCCAATATGTCTGTGACAATCCGGAGTGTCCTCTGACTCTGGACCATATTGTTACCCTGAACTGGCCTGCCCTGTCTCAGATCTGGTCTCCGTGGCCAAATCTGTGAAGTTGTCAGGAGCCAGCGATGACCAACTACCTGTTTTCTTAGAAAAGGACCCTCTTCAGAGCTGTCCTGGCATTTGGCCATTCTCACATCAGTAGGTACCAAAAAAGACTCTCTCTGCCCTTGGTAAAACCAAACATGTGATCCCACTAGGACTGTTACTGGGACTGGCTCTGGATGCCTGGCTTCCTGAATCCCAAGTTCAGAGAGTTCCATCACCAAGTAAGTTAGGTGAAGTCACTTTCTTCATGAAATGAATGAGGTCACTGCCTTGGCAACCACTTTGTCCTAACAGTTGCTGCCAAGGGTCTCATGAGATGGAGGCTGTTCCTACTTTCTGTGACACTGTCACAAGTTAGAATGGTATATCAACCATATGCACCGGGGAACTTCTCTCCATACAGGCCTGCTTTGGTCCATCTTCTCTACATTAAGAAGAGAGAGGCTGATTCAGACACATCCTTTCATCCTGTCCAGGTTCTTTACCATGTCAGAAGACTTTTGCTCTCTTTGGTACTACATAGCTGCCTACAACTTCTCCAAGGATCATTTCTGCATTGACCTTTGAGGTTCTCAGCAGGTGGAAGATCCCCTACATTCCTGTATTGTAAGACCAACTCTATCCCTGCTCCTCTGTAAAGGTAGATTGAGGGAACAGCGTATGGTTAGGGTTAATAACAGGTTCGAATTCGGTTGGGAATCATTCTGCGGGATGAATAATGTTATTGGGACCCTGCGAAATTTAAAAGAATATATAGGTGAAATATAAGTTTTAAAACCCAAATCTATGTAAGTTTTGAAGCCCAGAAGTGTATTGGGCCCTTGGGTAGGATACTTAGCTTTGAATTATGTTCTGCACAGATGTCTCTGATTAATCGCTATACAATGGCATAGGACCTTTACCTTGGATGATTGAATGTCGAAGAGAACATGCAGTCAAAAAGGGATAGTCGATAGGATTAGGAAGATAGTCAGTAGGTTTAGAAAGAAGAGTGAGTATAGGATTTGGACAAAAACTTTTTTAGCAATAGGGTTTCGGGTAGAGAGTGAATGTAAATGTCAGCACATGTGAAGAGTCATTCACAATGATGAACTGGGGAAAATATGTAGGAAAGTAAATATCAATTGAGACAAAAGGAAATCAGGCAAAGTATAATGTGAGTTATAGGATTAGACATTTTCAACAGGGTTGAGGTTGAATATATAATCTTAGCAAGAAACAAATATGTAGTCACCAATTGGATTGACATTTGAGAGCATTAGGCAACCTGGACATGGATGTTATTACTAATCCATGCTCACTTTCCATTTAGGCTTTGGTACAATCATAAGTGTGATCTTTGCATTTTGTGTCCATAATATTACTGTAATAAAATATATATGTAGATCAGGTGACATGAGTATATCTTCCACCATTTCTGGGAGCAATATTTTGAAGACGTATAAATTAGTATTGGGGGTACAAACAGGTGTACCCTGTTTCTATGAATATACAGATAATGCATGAATGGAACATACTCTGAATAAAACATATACTCATTCCACTATAAATAATGGATTGAATTGATATCTGAAAAAATACAGGAAATCAAATATTGATATACAGACATTCATTACAACCAGTTATACATCAATGATAATATTAGTATTAGGATTTTCATGAAGAGTGTGTGAGTTTTGCTTCAAAATTGATTATGGAAATCGAAAATAATGTGTTTGGAAAGAAGTCTCATGAAAAGAGCAGTAAAGAAACATGGAGGAATACATGTTTTCAGAAGCAGGAAGTGATTGAAAGTGAAACAAATTCCTATATATTTTTGAACTTTTGGATGAAATATATATATTATGATGTGCATAAACTGAAGAAATAATAATGTCCCACTGTTGAATAAATATGAACGTCAAAATACATATCATGTCCCATAGGAATCTACTTGCATTGATGTTAAACTGGGTTAGTTACTGTAGAAATATTAGGATTTGTATACACCATTCACTGAAGTTAGTTGTCAGTACTAGGAAACAAATATGAATTTCAGGTGGATGAATAGTTTGGAAAATAATCTTGTGAAAAGTTGATTATAAATCCACATAAATGAATATGAATGAATTTAGGGCGTGTATAATAAGTCACATATATTACATATTTTGAAATATCTGGAGAGTATATATATATACATATATATATATATATATATATATATATATAGAGAGAGAGAGAGAGAGAGAGAGAGAGAGAGAGACAGAGAGAGAGACATTAAAAACTAACAATATATATGCCAATCAAAATCCATCATGAAATATATATCATCCACAGATCCAAAAATATTCATTATACTGAACATGGATTTATGTATAATGTTGTTCAACTAGAAAGTTCACCCATAGTTTGAAATTTCAGTTCCAATAGCATTTACGAGGAGTGATCTCTTCTCACAATTTGTATCTGCCAAGTCAACCACCTCACAAGAATGTACGTGTGGTACCAGGTAGAATTCTATATGTGCATATAAAAATACATGTGCTTAATAGGCTACAGAGAAAGGGAGAAAGGAATTCACATATTTGTTAACTTTAAAAACACATGGAGAACTATTTCAAAAAAAATTTGCAAGATTTATAACTCCTACCCTATATTATGCAAAAGGCAAGTCCAAGTATACACCTTGCCTCCTCTGAACTGCTTGTACTTCTTTTCTGTTTTTTGCTATTTTTCTCCATCATATTAGGATTAGTAGTCAGAGTCTAGTTTGGAATTGGTTAGGGTTAGAGATTCAGTGTTTTAAAGGGAAATTGAAAAATGAATCCAATGTCTATGCAAATATGTGCTACCCCAAAATCTTCCCAGTCTCATCCAGAACAATGCCTTGACATTATCTTTTACTGGTACCAAAACAGGCAGGTGGACCAATGGTACAGAATAGAGGACACAGAAACCAATCCACAAAACTACAACTATCTTATATTTGATAAAGGGGCTAAAAGCATGAAATGGAAGAAGGATAGCATCTTCAACAAATGGTGTTGGGAAAACTGGAAATCCATATGCAACAAAATGAAACTGAATCCCTTTCTCTCGCCATGCACAAAAGTTAACTCAAAGTGGATCAAGGAACTTGATATCAAATCAGAGACATGGCGTCTGATAGAAGAAAAAGTTGGCTATGATCTACATACTGTGGGGTCGGGCTCCAAATTCCTCAATAGGACACCCATAGCACAACAGTTAATAACTAGAATCAACAAATGGGACTTACTAAAACTAAAAATTTTTTCTCAGCAAAAGAAACAATAAGAGAGGTGAATAGGGAGCCTACGTCCTGGGAACAAATCTTTACTCCTCACACTTCAGACAGAGCCCTAATATCCAGAATATACAAAGAACTAAAAAAATTAGACAATGAGATAACGAATAACCCAATCAACAAATGGGCCAAGGACCTGAACAGAAATTTCTCAGAGGAGGACATACAATCAATCAACAAGTATATGAAAAAATGCTCACCATCTCTAGCAGTCAGAGAAATGCAAATCAAAACCACCCTAAGATACCATCTCACTCCAGTAAGATTGGCAGCCATTAGGAAGTCAAACAGCAACAAGTGCTGGCGAGGATGTGGAGAAAAGGGTACTCTTGTACATTGCTGGTGGGACTGCAAATTGGTGCGGCCAATTTGGAAAGCAGTATGGAGATTTCTTGGAAAGCTCGGAATGGAACCACCATTTGATCCAGCTATTCCACTACTCGGTCTATTCCCTAAAGACCTAAAAAGAGCACACTATAGGGACACTGCTACATCCATGTTCATAGCAGCACAATTCACAATAGCAAGACTGTGGAACCAACCTAGATGCCCTTCAATAGACGAATGGATAAAAAAAATGTGGCATTTATACACAATGGAGTATTACTCTGCATTAAGAAATGACAAAATCATAGAATTTGGAGGGAAATGGTTGGCATTAGAGCAGATTATGCTAAGTGAAGCGAGCCAATCCCTTAAAAACAAATGCCAAATGTCTTCTTTGATATAAGGAGAGTTACTAAGAACAGAGTAGGGAAGAAGAGCATGAGAAGAAGATTAACATTAAACAGGGAGGAGAGGTGGGAGGGAAAGGGAGAGAGAAGGGAAATTGCATGTAAATGGAAGGAGACCCTCAGGGGTATACAAAATTACATACAAGAGGAAGTGAGGGGAAAGGAGGGAAAATATAAGGGGGAGAAATGAATTACAGTAGAGGGGGTAGAGAGAGAAGAGGGGAGGGGAGGGGGGAGGGGGGATAGTGGAGGATGGGAAAGGCAGCAGAATACAACAGACTCCAGAATGGCAATATGTAAATCAATGTGCAACTGATGTGATTCTGCAATCTGTATATGGAGTAAAAATGGGAGTTCATTTCCCACTTGAATCAAAGTGTGAATTATGATATATCAAGAACTATGTAATGTTTTGAACAACCTACAATAAAAATTAATTAAAAAAAAAAGATACAGTTAGAGGAGAAGAGTTAGAAAATCTGTGAATACATATCTGGAATGGAATTTACTCAGGAGTTCACAACCTTGGAGGTGGTAGCAGAGTTCAAAATAGTAAGGCAAAAGGTAAACACTCCTCAAACATGGA
Source organism: Callospermophilus lateralis (assembly GCF_048772815.1). Classification (NCBI taxonomy): domain Eukaryota; kingdom Metazoa; phylum Chordata; class Mammalia; order Rodentia; family Sciuridae; genus Callospermophilus; species Callospermophilus lateralis. The sequence goes on along the minus strand of NW_027512668.1, from coordinate 280,842 downwards.
GCTCTGCTGGCCTAAAAAATTCTTGAGAAACTGCCTCTGAGGTTGGGCACTTGAAATACATGTTGTTTTCAGGAGATTTAGTTCTTTTATAGAGAGACCATCAAAGCTGGTTCTGCATATATGTGACCTGTAAGACATGGTTTCTTATTTTTCATTGAACATGTGGCAGCAGTGCTGAATTATTTTTTTGTAGCTAAACTGTGGACACTGGGGCTAAGTTTCTCCCTGTGCTAACTGGGAAGACATTTGTTCATCCTCCACTTTTAGTGGTGTTTCTTGCTGCTGCACTGGGAGTTTGGTATTTGCTTCACGAAATAAAGGAGGTCAATTGGGACACATTGTTGGAGGGAGTTCTGTCACGTGTGGTGGGTGAGGGTTTGCAGGAGAATGCAATAACCAGGCTTCTATCCCACATAGCTTTCCCCCTTGACCATAGCAACCTGATTCTGAACATTTCCCTGAAACCTCTCCATATAACAAGATGCCTTTACCTATTGGGTCTGTTGGCTGAAACCATATCAGTCACAAGCCATTTGGACGCCAATGGCAGTTCCACGTGGCCTCACCACAGATGTTTTGTCACACATCTGCTCATCACTGCTCTAGGCCCACTAATCAGCAGGCACCAACTAACTGGCATCTCTGTTCTACACCATTTTTATGAAACCCTGTCAATCAAGGCACTGTCTGGTATACTCATGATCAGCATCAGGACATCCAAAGGTTTTCCAGTGCCAACTGGTCATTGAAATTTCAAAAATTTCATGGTATTTATCTAGCCATTATTCAAGGAAGAAGTTGTAGTCACTGTGGGTTTCAATTCATTCAGGAACCATTAAATGTTAAGGAAGCTCATTTCAATGAAAGCTCTGGAGAACAATCACAGGCAAGGCATCCCAAATAGTGGCCAAAAGGTCACATGAAGCCAGGCCCATTGAGGTCTACAATGTGAGGTCCATGTGTGTTTTGACTCTCAACTATGGCTGCCAAGTTTTTCAGAATAAAATCATGTGATATCCTGGCTGAGATTCTCAGTGTTCTGTGGAAAGCCACCCTTGGCATAGATCTCAGTTTCCAAGGGTGACTCTCATGCGTGGCCTCCTAACATCCCCACACAATTCATGGCAATACTTCTCTGAGGTCAGTTCTACAACTCAGTCTCTAAGGAGTATTACACCAGAGTACAAGCCGAGGGGGACCCAGTCATCCCTTCCAACTGCCACACAAATTACCAAAATTAAAACCAAAACATTCCCACATGGCCCTCATCTTCTTCCACATAGACCCTCATTTTAACCTCTGGCTGGAGATTTCCATGAGGGGTGCAGCGCAAGAGAGTGTCCAAAATAAGCTCCCTTGGCCCTCATTTGCCTAAAGTCAGGGTGGCCTGGACACCATTCCTGTGAACCAGGAGTGATCAAATAGGCCTGCTATTACAACTACTCTGCTTCTCCAATTTGAGGCCTACTGACTGTGGGGTTTAGATTCTTTATGTGAAGTGGAATCATGAGAAAACCCAAGCACCTCTGCATGGCTTTGAAAAACTCATTTGACCCAAAGGATCCCTATACTCACTTGATGATTGTCTGCAACCTAATAGAGGAAGGAGAGAGACATCATCCACAATGACTGAATTTTGCCATTTTAGTTTTGGATGCACACATGGGATCTTTCTTTATATCCATCAGGTGCTGAAAATATAAGCCACAGCCTCACACAGGGCCAAGAGGCTGATTCAGACACATCCCATTCAAAGCAATTAAGCAAAGAGCCACGGGTGATGCCCAATCATTTCTATATGAAAACTGTTTTTTTCATGCTTATCAAAGGGGTGGCCTGAGGCAAAGACCTTCCTGTCATTCAGTGAAACAGAAAAATAGGTAAGCAAAAGGCACAAAGCATGGTTTCTCCACTGAGACTTACCTGGTCACACTGATATCTGAGTTTTCTAAGAAGCTCGCCATTACCTTCAGCTATTCAGTACATGGCCATGTGACAGAGCTTGGGGTGGTACCTATCTTGGACACAAAACCATGAGACTATTCTGCAGATTGGTCAGAATTCAGGAAGAAATCTGAAACTTAGGAAGATAGTAGGTGTTGCCCATCGATAAGGCAACCTGCAGTGCAGTCATAAATTGGGCAGGATGAATGCTGGAAAGCTTTCTACTAGACAGGACACATTCATTGATGCATTCTCTTTTCTAATGTCTACAACCACGGACACAGTGTTATACACAGACATAGAAACACTTGCCTTGTCAAAAGACTATCTAGAAACAGTCCACTGCAAACCAGACATACCAGCTTTCCTACCTATTCTAAGAAAATGAGACAAAACCACAAACTCACACCCACAAACACAAAGCACCTCCTTCCCCCAAGTAAGTCTCTGAATATCCAGAGTGTCCTCTGACTAGCGGGCCCTACTATGTTCACCCGAAATGGCCTGTACTGTGGCAGATCTGGTCTCCTTGGCCAACTCTGTGTAGTTGTTAGGAGCCTGCGGTGAGTCACTACCTACTTACTAAGGAAAGGCCCGTCTTCAGAGCTCTCCTGATATTTGGCCATCCTCACATCAGTAGGTACCAAGAAAGACAGAATCTGTCATTGGTAAAACAAAACAAGTGAGCCCACTGGTACTGGGACTGGGACTGGCTCTGGATGCCTGGCTTCCTGGATCCCAAGTTCAGAGAGTTCCATCACCAAAGAAGTAAGGTAGGTCACTTCCTTCAGGAACTGAATGAGGTCAATGCCTTGGCAAACACTTTGTCCTAATAGCTGCTTCCAAGGGTCCCATGAGATGGAGGCTGCCCCTACTTCCTGTGACACTGTCACAAGTTAGAATGGTATATCAACCATAGACACACGGGAACAGCTCTCCACACAGACCTTGTTTGGTCCATCTTCTCTACATTAAGAAGAAAGTGGCTGATTCAGACACACCCCTTCATCCTGACAAGGTTGTTTGCCATGGAAGATGACTTTTGCTCTCTCAGGTCCTTCATAGCTGCCTACCTCTTTTCCAGGGATCATGTCTGCATGGACCTTTGAGGTTCTCAGCAGGTGGAAGATCCCCTACATTCCTGTATTGTAAGACCAACTCTGTCCCTGCTCTTCTGTAAAGTTAGATTGAGGGAACAGTGTATGTTTAGGGTCAATAACATGTTGGATTTGGTTTAGGAATCATCCTGCAGAATGAATAATGGTATTTGAAACTGCGAAATTTACTAGAATATATATGTGAAATATAAGTGTGAAACTAGAAATCTAGGTAACATTTGAAGGCCAGAAGGGCATTGGACCCTTGATTGTGATACTTAGAATAAAATTACATTCTGCACAGAGGTCTCAGATAGATCAATATACAATGGCATAAGACCTTGTACCTTGCTTGATTGAATGTAGAAGAGAATATCCAGTCAAAAAAGGATAGTCGGTAGGATTAGGAAGATAGTCGGTAGGTTTAGAAAAAGAATGAGTACAGGATTAGGAACAAACGTTTATTAGCAATAGGTTATCGATTAGAGTGTGAATGTAAATGTCAGCACATGTGAAGAGTCAGTCACAATGATGAACTGGGGAAAATATGTAGGAAACAGATAGAAATAGAGCCATAATGAAATCAGGCAATGTATAAAGTGAGGGATAGGATTAGACATTTTCAGTAGGGTTGAGTTTGAATATATAATCTTAAGAAGAAACAAATATGTAGTCACCAATAGGATTGATATTTGAGAGCATTAGGCAAGCTGGACATGGATGTTTTTAGTAATCCATGTTTACTTTCCTTTTAGGCTTTGGTACAAACATAAGTGTGAGCTTTGCATTTTGTGTTCCGAATATTTCTGTGATTAAATGTATAAGTAGATCAGGTGACATGAGTATTTCTTCCAACATTTCAGGGAGCAATATTTTGAAGACATATAAATTAGTATTGGGGGTATAAAGAAGTGTACACTGCGTCTATGAATATAGAGATAATGCATGAATAGACCATACTGTGAATAAATAATATAACTCGTTCCACTTTAAATAATGGATTGAATTTTTATCTGAAAATATATAAGAAATCCTATATCGTTATGCAATCATTAATTCCAACCAGTCATACATCTAATGGTAATATCAGAGTTATAATTCATCATAAAGCTTATGTGAGTTTTGCTTCAAAAGTGATTATGGAAATTGAAAGTAATGTGTCTTGAAAGAACTCTCATGAAAAGACCTGTCAAGAAACATGGAAGAATACATGTGTCCTGAAGCAGGAAGTGATTGAAAGTGAAACAAATTCCTGTAAATTTGCGAACTTGTGGGGAAATCTTAAGAGCCCCTCCCAGCTCTCCCTTGAGCGCGATAGCCAGACCGAGGGAATTAGGAGTGGCACGGGACTCGTGGTGCAGACCTCCAGGCCACCGCTCCCACCAGTGCTGAAAACTGAAGTCTCTTGCTCCAGCTTCTGGGGGCATGGCTTCCGGAGTGCAAGCAAATTCGCTGGGGGTTCTCAGGCCTAAGCTCTACAAACTTAGGGTCTGAGGGAGACAAACAGGGAGAGTGTTCCCAGGCGTTCATGAAAACAGGGCTCCTAGGAGCAGCAGACCTGGCATGTAGCCAGTATTGTGGTGAGTGTCACAGGTGAGTGGGGCCTGGCTTGAGGAAACACAAAAGAAGGCCCTAGGCACTCAGGATTGGACACCCACCCAGTCTGGGAGGAAGAGCTGCTGCACAGTGATTGGTTCCCACTTATTGAAAGGAGAAGCTTGGCCCAGTGGGCACAGCTCTACGTACTGGAAAAGAAGTTTATTGCAATCTATGACTGCATTTATTGTTATTATTATTATTTTAATTAGTTTTTTTTTTGTTTTTGTTTTTGTTTTTTTTGTTTTCTTTTATTTTCATTTTTTTTGTTGCTGTTCTTTAACTTTTAAAAAATGTTTTAAAATTTTTTATTTTATTTTATTTTTTTTTCCGGTTCATGATGACCATCTGAGAACACAAATTTATTGCTTTTATTTTCCAAAATCCTCATAAAAGAACTTAAACACTATAAAAATAATCACACGGTATTACCATAAAACAACAAATGAAAGGGAAAAAACGTATTGGATCTCACCATTATGTATACACACAACACACACTTGCACAATCCCCCCAAACTAAAAGTAAATAGCGGAAAGATCAGTAGAGTGGAGGGAAGGGAACAGAAAGAGGGAGGAAAGGAGAAAAAGAGGAAGTACTGGGGACTGAATTAGAGCAAATTATATTTCATGCTTTTATAATTATGCCAAAATGAATCTTAATGTTATGTATAATCTTAATGTTATGTATAAAAAGAACCAATTAAAAAAAGAAATATGATAGTATACCAGTGCTGTGTAGAGCCAATAAAAAAATACCTATACATAAACTAAAAAAAAAATGTGAATTTTAAGAATAAACTGGAGTGGGCTAGAGTTGTGGATCAGTGGTAGAGCACTTGTCTAGCATGTGTGAGGCACTGGTTGAATTCTCAGCACTGCATATAAATTAATTAATTAAATAAGGATCCATCAACAACTAAAAAAACTAGTAAAAAAGAATAAATTATAAAAAAATAAATGAAAGTGTGTAGAAAATGTCATTTGAAGTAAAAATACAAAATCAGCTCTAAGTTGTTTGCAACACAAACACACAAGTTAAGTGGTGTTTGAAAATACAGGGAGCAAAAGCTATTGTATAAAAATTTTATTGATAATTCCAGAAAATCTATTATTAATATCAATGTAAAATATGTATTTTAAGTGAAAGAACCTTTAATAAGACAGCAATTGTGTTAATTAATTAAAGAATCTAAAAATTAGATGAAAATATGATTTGTTTTTATTCAATGAAGCAAGATTAAATGTTTGAAATATGATTTTAAGGAGAAATATAGGCACCACAATAAGTTTTAGGAATTTTGTGGATACAAAGATAATTAACTTAGGACAACTTACTTTGATAAATGAGTTTACTTTAGTAGAAAAATAGAATTTGCCCTCTGGAAACTGGGCACCCCTAATCCCCAAATCCCAAATCCAAAATGCCAAATCTAACGTGTTTTAGTACTGGAATGTGACAAGTGAAAAGTTTCCTACTTGGCTTCATTTGACAGGTTACAGTCAAAATGCAGGTATACTAAAAATGTTGTATGAAATTTCCTCCAGGCTATGGGTCTAAGGCATGTATGAAATATAAATGAATTTCATATTTACACTTGAGTCTTATCCCCAAGATTATGTGTGTATAAATATTCCATAATTCCAAAAAAATCCAAAATCTGAAATGCTTCTTGTTCTAAGCATTTTTGATAAACAATACTTAACCTATATACAATTGTTTCCCCCACAACAAATAAACAAAATTAATAAGGTTAAAAACTTTCCAAAAATAAAATTTAAACATACTACAAAGCAAATAAATAACACATGAAATAATAAATTTTTTGGTGACTTAACAACTGGAAACTGTTTCATTTAACTTGCCCCTGGATCATAGATAAACTTCAAAATTATTTTCTTTTTTTTTTAAATGGCAAAATAATTTTATTTTATTTTATTTTTTATTGGTTGTTCAAAACCCTACAAAGCTCTTGACATATCATATTTCATACATTAGCATACATTAGCTTCAAGTGAGTTATGAACTCCCTTTTTTAAACCAAGTAGAGATTGCAGAATCACATGGGTTACACATCCACATTTTTACATAATACCATACTAGTAACTGTTGTATTCTGCTGCCTTTCCTTTCCTCTGCAATCCCCCCTCCCCTCCCCTATTTTGTTATTATTATTTTTTAAAATTTTAATTTTAATTTTATATTATCATTATCATTTTTTAAAAAAAATCATTTTCATTCTTTATTTTCTATTTTTTCTATTGTATTTCATTTCTTTTCAATTTTCTTATTTCCCATTCCTAGCATTCTACCTGCCTACTCTCATTCTCTTTAGTGACTTTTTCCCTTCCCTTCTAAAATCTTTCCTCCCAAGCATCAAATAAATTTATAAGAGTAAACAGTAACTCAGCAGTCAAACAGAACAAGAAGTAACATGAGCAGCATAAACAAGCAAGGAAGAAAAGGAGAACAAACAACGAAGAACACCCTAAATATTCAGGAGGACCAGGATTCATCTGAAAAGTGGTCATATAAAGAACTCAAGGAATACCTTAGACAGATGGAATGGAAACTTAAAGAAGATACGAGACAGAAAATCCAAACAGTAAAAGAAAACATTGAAAATGAATTACATAAACATATAAAAGAAAAAGTTAAGCATCTTTATCAGTGGATAGAGATTATAAAAAAAATCAAACAATAATTCTAGAAATGAAGGAAATGATAAACCAAATTAAGAACTCCATTGAGAGTATCACTAACAGAGTGGAGCAAGTAGAAGCCAGAACGTCAGATAATGAAGACAAAATATATCATCTTGAAACGAGTCCAGCCAACTCAGAAAGGCTGGCAAAAAAATCACAAGAAAAACATCCAAGAGATTTGGGATAACATAAATAAAACCACACTTACGAGTCATCAGGATAGAGGAAGGTACAGAGACTCAAACCAAGGGAATGAGAAAACTGCTGAATGAAATAATTACAGAAAACTTTCCAGAAATAAAAAAGGAAATGGATATACAAATTGTAGATGCATACAGGACAAGAGCACACAAAATCACAGTAGACGAATGCCAAGACACATTGTTATGAAGATATCCAATATACAGAACAAAGAGAAAATAATAAATCTACAAGAGAATGGAGGCAGAATACATTCAGTGGTAAACCAATAAGGTTAACAACGGATATTTGATCACAGATGCTGAAAGCGAGAAGATCCTGGAAAAACGTATTTCAAACACTGAAAGACAATGGATGCCAACTAAGAATTATGTATCCAGCATAATTAACCATCAGGTACTACAATAAAATAAGAATCTTTCATGATAAACAAAAGCTAAAAGAATTTGAAGCCAGAAAACAAGCTTTACAAAGCGTCTTGAGAAAAACACTACACAAGAAAGAAATGAAAAACAACAACCAAAACCATCAGTGGGAAGTACCTTGGTAATGACAGAGGCAGGGTGAAAGCTTATCATGGAGAAACAAACTAAATTTAAAAAAAGATAAATAATCAAACATGGCTGGCAGTACAAACCATACATCAATAGTAACTCTGAATGTAAATGGCTTCAACTCTCCAATAAAGCGACATAGGCTGGTAACTTGGATTAAATAAACAAATCCAACAATATGTTGCCTCCTGGAGACACATCTGAAATGCAAAGACACACAGGCTGAAGGTGAAAGGTTGGGAAAAAATACACCATGCACACTTATCCTCATAAACAAGCACGGGTGGACATCCTCATATCAAATAAAATCGACTTCAAGACTAAGTTAATCAAAAGGGATAAGGAAGGACATTATATACTGTTAAAAGGAACCATTCACCAACAAGACATAACAATTATCAATATTTATGCACTAAATAATGGTGCTACGATGTTCATGAAAAAATTCTCCTCAAGCTCCAAAATGAAATAGACCTCAACACAATAATTATGGGTGACTTCAACACACATCTATCACCATTGGACAGATCCTCCAAACAAAAGTTGAATAAAGAAAGTATAGAACTCAATATCACAATCAATAACCAACATGTAACTGACATATATAGAATATATCAACCATCATCAAGTGGATATACTTTTTTCTCAGCAGCACATGGATCCTTCTCAAAAAAAGACCATATATGATGCCATAGGGCAACCCTCAGTAAATATAAAGGTGTGGAGATAATAACATGCATTTTATCTGATCATAATGGAATGAAACTGGAAATCAATGATAAAAGAAGGAAGGAAAAATTCTACATCACATGGAAAATGAACAATATGTTACTGAATGATCAATGGGTTACAGAAGACATAAAGGAGGAAATCAAAAAATTCTTAGAGATAAATGTAATTATAGACACAACATATCGGAATCTATGGGACACAATGAAAGCAGTTTTAAGAGGGAAATTCATCGCCTGGAGGTCATTCCTGAAAAAAAAGGAAAAACCAACAAATAAGTGAGCTCACACTTCATCTCAAAGCCCTAGAAAAGGAAGAGCAAAACAACAGCAAATTTAGCAGAAGGCAAGAAATTATTAAAATCAGAGTGGAAATCAACAAAATTGAAACAAAAGAAACTATTGAAAAAATTAACAAAACTAAAAGTTGCTTCTTCGAAAAAATAAATAAGATCAACAGACCCTTAGCCATGCTAAAGACGAAAAGAAGAGAAAGAACTCAAATTACTAACATATGGGATGAAAAAGGCAACATCACAACAGATGCTACAGAAATACAGAAGACAATTAGAAATTATTTTGAAAACCATTATTCCAATAAAATAGAAAATAGTGAAGACATCGATAAATTTCTTAAGTCATATGATTTGCCCAAACTGAGTCAGGAGGATACACACAATTTAAACTGACCAATATCAATGGATGAAATAGAAGAAGCAATCAAAAGACTACCAACCAAGAAAAGCCCAGGAACGGATGGCTATACAGCGGAGTTTTACAAAACCTTTAAAGAAGAATTAATACCAATTCTTTTCAAGTTATTTCAGGAAATAGAAAAAGAGGGAGCTCTGCCAAATTCATTTTATGAGGCCAACATCACCCTAATTCCAAAACCAGAAAAAGACACCTCAAAGAAAGAGAACTACTGACCAATATATCTGATTAACCTAGATGCAAGAATCCTCAATAAAAATCTGCCTAATCGAATACAAAGGCAAATCAAAAAAATTGTTCACCAGGATCAAGTAGGATTCATCCCTGGTATGCAAGGATGGTTCAATATACGAAAATCAATAAATGTTATTCATCACATCAATAGACTTAAAGATAGGAACTATATGATCATCTCGATAGATGCAGAAAAAGCATTTGACAAAGTACAGCATCCCTTTATGTTCAAAACATTAGAAAAATAGGGATAACAGGAACTAACCTCGACATTGTAAAAGCTATCTATGCTAAGTCTCAGGCTAGCATCATTATGAATGGAGAAAAATTGAAGGCATTCCCTCTAAAATCTGGAACAAGACAGGGATGCCCTCTGTCACCACTTCTATTCAATATAGTTCTCAAAACACTGGCCAGAGCAATTAGACAGACGAAGGAAATCAAAGGCATAAAAATAGGAAAATAAGAACGAAAATTATCACTATTTCCTGGTGACATGATTCTATACATAGAAGACCCAAAAGGGTCTACAAAAGAACTACTAGAACTAATAAATGAATTCAGCAAAGTGGCAGGATATACAATCAAAACGCATAAATCAAAGGCATTTCTGTATATCAGCGACAAACCTCCTGAAACAGAAATGAGGAAAAACACTCCATTCACAATACCCTCAAAAAAATTAAATACTTAAAAATCAACCAAACAAAAAAGGTGAAAGACTTATACAATGAAAACTACAGAACCCTAAAAAGAGAAGTAGAAGAAGATCTTAGAAGATGGAAAAATATACCCTGTTCCTGGATAGGCAGAACTAACATCATCAAAATGGCGAAATTACCAAAAGTTTTCTATAGGTTCAATGCAATGCCAATCAAAATCCCAATGGCATTTCTTGTAAAAATAGATAAAGCAATCATGGAATTCATATGGAAAAATATAAGACCCAGAATAGCAAAAGCAATTCTAGCAGGAAGTGTGAATCAGGCGGTATAGCGATACCGGACTTAAAACTATACTACAGAGCAATATTAACAAAAACAGCATGGCACTGGTACCAAAACTGGCAGGTTGACCAATGGTACAGAATAGAGGACACAAAGACTAATTCACAAAGCTACAACTATGCTATATTTGATAAAGGAGCTAAAAGCATGCAATGGAGGAAATATAGCATCTTCAACAAATGGTGTTGTAAAAAATGGAAATCCATATGCAACAAAATAAAATCGAATCCCCTCTTCTTGCCATGCACAAAAGTTAACTCAAAGTGGATCAAGGAGCTAGATATCAAATAAGAGACTCTGCATCTGATACAAGAAAAAGTTGGCTCCGATCTACATAATGTGGGGCCGGGCTCCAAATTCCTTAACAGGACACCCATAGCAGAAGAGTTAATAACAAGAATCATCAAATGGGACTTACTTAAACTGAAAAGTTTTTTCTCAGCAGGATAAAAAATGAGAGAGGTAAATAGGGAGCCTAAATTATGGGAACAAATTTTTACTCCTTACACTTCAGATAGAGCCCTAATATCCAGAGTATACCAAGAACTCAAAAAATTAGACAATAAGATGATAAATAACCCAATCAAAAAATGGGCCATGGACCTGAACCGACACTACTCAGAGGAGGACATACAATCAATCAGTAAGTAAATGAAAAAATGCTCACCATCTCTAGCAGTCAGAGAAATGCAAATTAAAATCACCCTAAGAAACCATCCTACTCTAGTAAGATTGGCAGCCATTATGAAGTCAAACAACAAGTGCTGGCGAGGATGTGGAGAATAGGGTACTCTTGTACATTTCTGGTGGGACTGCAAACTGTTGTGGCAAATTTGAAAAGCAGTATGGAGAATCCTGGGAAAGCTGGGAATGGAACCACCATTTGACCCAGCTATTGCCCTTCTCAGACTATTCCCTGAAGACCTTAAAAGAGCATATTACAGGGATACTGCCACATTGATGTTCATAGCAGCACCATTCAAAATTGCTAGACTGTGGAACCAACCCAGATGCCCTTCAGTAGATGAATGGATAAAAAAATGTGGCATTTATACACCATTGAGTATTATGCATCATTAAAAAATGACAAAATCATTGAATTTGCAGGGAAACGGATGGCACTAGAGCAGATTATGCTTAGTGAAGCTAGCCAAACCCTAAAAAACAAATAAAAATGTCTTCTTTGATATAATGAGAGCAACTAATAACAGAGCAGGGAGGAAGAGCAGGAAGAAAAGATCAACATTAAACAGAGACATGAGGTGGGGGTCGGAAAGAGAGAGATAAAGGAAATTGCATGGTAATGTAGGGAGACCCTCATTGTTACACAAAATTACATATAAGAGGTTGTGAGGGGAATGGGAAAATTAACAAAGATATAAATGTATTACAGTAGATGGGGTAGAGAGAGAAGATGGGAGGGGAGTGGGGATACTAGAGGATAGAAAATGTAGCAGAATACAACAGTTACTAATAGGGCATTATAAAAATGCAGATGTGTAACACATATGATTCTGCAATCCGTATTTGGGATAAAAATGGGAGTTCATAACCCACTTGAATCTAATGTATGGAATATAATATGTCAAGAGCTTTGTAATGTTTTGAACACCCAATTAAAAAAATAAAAAATAATATGAAATAAAATAATTGAAAAAAAAACACATGGAGAAATATTTCACTCTCTTCCAGAACAATGCCTTGACATTACCCTCGCCCCAAGTAATACATCATTAGAGGAGAAGTGTTAGAAAATCTGGGAATACATAGCTGGAATTTAATATGCTCAAAAGTTCACAACATTGGAGGTGGTAGAGTAGTTTACTAAAGTAAGGGACAGGGTAAACACTCCACAAATATGGAGCTCTGCTGGCCTAAAGACTTCTTCAGAAACTGCCACTGAGGTTGGGCACTTGAAATATATGTTGTTGTCAGGAGCTTTAGATTCCTTTGTAATGAGAGCATCAAAGCTGGGTCTGCATCTATGTGACCTGGAGGACATGGTTTCTTATGTTCCAATGAACATGAGTCAGCAGTGCTGAATTCAATCTTTGTAGGTAAACTGTGGTCACTGGGGGCTAAGTGTCTCCCCGTGTGGACTGTGAAGCCATTTGGTCATCCTCCACATTTTGTGGTGTTTCTTGCTGCTGCACTGTTAGTTTGGTATTTGCTTCACAAAATACAAGGAGTCCACCTGGGCCAAAGTGTTGGAGGGAGTTTCTCACGTGTGGTGGGTCAGGGTCTGCAGGAGAATGCACCCACCAAGGTTCTATCCCAAATAGCTTGCCTCTTGACCATAGCAACGTGATTCTGAACATTGCCCTAAAAACTCTACAAATAAAAATACGCCTTTACATATAAGGGTCTGCTCGCTGCACCATGTCAGTCACAAGCAATTTGGAAGCCAATGGAAGATCCACATGGCTCCACCACAGATGATTTATCACACACCTGCCGACTGCAGCTCTATGCCCACTACTCAGCAGGCTCCAAATTACTGGCATCTCTGCTCTACACCATTTTCTGGAAACCCAGTCCATCAGGCACTGTCTGGTATACTCATAGTCAGCAACAGAATATCCAAAGGTTCTCCAGTGCCACCTGGTCATGGAAATTTAAAAAAATTTCACGGTATTTATCTAGCCATTTTTCAAGGATGAAGTTGAAGGCACTGTGGGTTTCACTTCATTCAGGAACCATTTAATGGTGAGGATGCTCATTTCAATGAAAGCTCTGGAGAACTCTCATAAGCATGGCTTCCTAAAGAGTGGCCAATGATCACATGATGCTAGGCACATTGAGGTCTACAATGTGAGGTCCATGTGTGTTTTGACTCTCAACTATGGCTGCCAAGTCTTTCAGAATAAAATTATGTGATACCCTGGCTGAGATTCCAAGTGCTCTGTGCAAAGCCAACCTGGGCCTAGATCTCAGTTTCCAAGGGCAAATCTCATGCGTGGCCTCCTAATATCCCAACTCAATTCATGGCAATACTTCTCTGAGGTCAGTACCTCAACTCAGTATCTAAGGGGAATCACACCAGAGTTCAAGCCCAGGTGGACCCAGTTGTCACTTCCAACCACCACCCAAATGACCACAATTAAAACCAAAACACTCCCACATGACCCACATTTTCTTCCATATAGACACTCATCATAACTTCTGGCTGGAGGAATCCATAAGGGGCTCCGCCCAAGCCAGTGTCAAAAATAAGCTCCCGTGCCCCTTAATTTGACTAAACTTAGGGTGGCTGTACACACTTCCTGTGAACAAGATGTGATCAAATAGGTCTGCCATTAATACTGCTCCGCTTCTCCAATTTGAGGACTACTGACTGTGGGTTTTAGATTCTTTATGTGAACTGGAGTCATGATAAAACCCAAGCACCTAGGGGATAGAATCTGCAGGGCTTTGAGGAACTCATTTGAGACAAAGGATCCCTATTCTCACTTGATGGAGGTCACGAACCTTACAGAGGAAGACGAGAGACTTCATCCACAATGACTGCTCTTTTTGCCACTTTGGTTTTGTATGTACACATGGAATCTTTCTTTAGATCCATCAGGTGATGAGAAACTAAGCAACAGCCTCACACAGGGCCAATGGTCTGAATGAGACACATCTTTTTCAAAGCAATTAAGCAAAGAGCCACAGGTGATGCCCATTCATTTCCATTTGAAAACTGTTTTCTTCAGGCTTCACAAAGGGGTGGCCTAAGGCAAAGACCTTCCTGACATTTAGGGCAACAGAACAATAGGTAACCAAAAGGCCCAAAGCAGGGTTTCTCCACTGAGTCTTTAATGGTCATAGTGATTTCAGAGTTTTCTGTGATGCTCGCCATTCCCTTGAGCTATCCAGTACATGGCCATGTCACAGAGCTTGGAGGTGGTATATATCTTGCACAAAAAACCATGAGCCTATTCTAGAGAGTGGCCAGAATTCAGGAAGAAAAGTGGAACTTAGGAAGATAGCAGGTGTAGCCAATTGATAAGGCAAGCCGCAGTCCATTCATAAATTGTGCAGGATGAATTCTGGGAAGCTTTCTACTAAACAGGACATATCCATTGATCCAATATCTTTTCTAATGTCTACAACCATAGATAACAGTGGGATACACAGACATAGAAACACTCGCCTTGCCAAACGACTTACTAGAAACAGTTCACTCCAAACCAAACAAACCGACTTCCCTGCCTATTTTCAGAACATGAGACAAAACCACAAAACCACAACCAAACCTACAAAGGCACCTCCTTCTGCCAAGTAGGTCTTTGACTATCTTGAGTGTCCTCTGACTTATGGGCCATACTATGTTCCCCCGAAATGGCCACTCCTGTCTCAGATTTGGACTCCATGGCCAACTCTATTTAATTGTCAGGAGCCAGCTGTGAGCCACTACCTGTTTTCTCAGGAAAGGCCCCTCTTCAGAGATTTCCTGCCATTTGGCCATCCTCACATGAGTAGGTACCAAGAAAGACTGACTCTGTCCTTGGTAAATCCAAACAAATGAGACCACTCGGACTGGAACTGGCCCTGGCTTTTTTGCCTGAATTCCTGGATCCCAAGATCAGAGAGTTCCATCACCAAGGAAGTGAGGTGAGGTCACTTCTTTCAGAAATTGAAAAATCTGTGGAAAGCAACGCTGGGCCTAGATCTCAGTTCCAAGGGTGACTCTTATGCGTGGCCTCCTAAAATCCCAACAAAATTCAATGCAATACTTCTCTAAGGTCAGTTCCACAAATCAGTCTCTAAGGGGAATCACACCAGAGTTCAAGCCCAGGTGGACAAAGTCATTTCTTCCAACCGCCACACAAATGACCAAAATTAAAACGAAAAGACTCCCACATGGCCCTCATCTTCTTACATATTGTCATTCATCATAATGTCTGGCTGAAGATTTTCATGAGGGGCGAAGCCCAAGAAAGTGTCCAAAATAAGCTCACTTGCCCCTCATTTGCCTAAAGTCAGGGTGGCCTGGACACCCTTCCTGTGAACCAGGAGTGATCAAATAAGCCTGTCATTAATAATGCTCTGTTTCTCCAATTTGAGGCCTACTAATTTTCAGGTATAGATTCTTTGTGATTTGGAGTCATGCGAAACCCCAAGCACCTCTGCAGGGCTTTGAGGAACTCTTTTGACCCAAAGAATCCATTTTCTCACTTGACAGAGGTCAAGAACCTAACAGAGGAAGGCAAGAGACTTCATCCACAATGACTGATCTTTTTGCCATTACGGTTTTTGATGCACACATGGGATCATTCTTTAGATCCATCAGGTGCTGAGAATGTAAGACACAGCCACACACAGGCCAAGAGGCTAATTCAGCCACATCCCTTTACAAAGCAATTAAGCAAAGAGCCACAGGTGATGCCCATTCATTTCCATTTGAAAACTCTTTCTTCAGGCTTCACAAAGGGGTGGCCTGAGGCCAAGTCTTTCCTGACATTCAGTGCAACAGAACAATAGGTAAGCAAAAGGCCCAAAGCGGGGTTTTTCCAATGAGACATTTCTGTTCACACTGATATCTGAGTTTTCTGAAAGGCTGGCCATTCTCTTCCGCTATCCAGTACATGGCCATGTCACAGAGCTTGTAGTGGTGCATATCTTGGACACAAAACCATGAGCCTATTCTGGAGAGTGGCCAGAATTCAGGAAGAAAACAGGAACTTAGGAAGATAGAATGTGTTGCCTCTCGATAAGACAAGCTGCAGTCCATTCATAAATTGGGCAGGTTGAATTATGGGAAGATTTATAGTAGACTGGACGCATCCATTAATGCATTCTCTTTTCTAATGTCTACAACAATGGACACAGTGGGATACACAGACATAGAAACACTCGCCTGGTCAAACGACTTACTAAATACAATCCACTCCAAACCAAACAAACCAACTTTCCTACCTATTCTCAGAACATGGCCTGACCTCTCTCAGATCTGGTTTCCTTGGCCAACTCTGTGAAGTTGTCAAGAAAAAGGGGTGAGCCACTACCTGCTTCTTCTGGAAAGGTCCCTCTTCAGAGCTCTCCTGGCATTTGGCCATCCTCACATCGGTAGGTACCAAGAAAGACTGACTCTGTCCTTGGTAAATCCAAACAAGTGAGTCCACTGGGACTGGGGCTGCCTCGGGGTGCCTGGATTCTTGGATACAAAGTTCAGAGAGTTCCATCACCAAGGAAATGAGGTATATCACTTTCTTTGGAACTGAATGAGGTCACTGCCTTGGCAACCACTTTGTCCTAACAGTTGCTTCCAAGTGTCCCATGAGATGGAGGCTGCCCCTACTTCCTGTGACACTTTCACAAGGTAGAATGGTATGTCAACCATAGGCACCCAGCACCAGCTCTCCACACAGGCCTGGTTTGGTCCATCTTCTCTACAATAAAAAGAGAGAGGCTGATTCAGACACATCCCTTCATCCTGACCAGGTTGTTTGCCATGGAAGATGACTTTTGCTCTCTCAGGTCCTTCATAGCTGCCTACATCTTCTCCAGGTATCATTTCTGAATGGACCTTTGAGGTTCTCAGCAGGTGGAATGTCCCCTACTTTCCTGTATTGTAAGAACGACTCTATCCCTGCTCTTCTGTAAAATGAGATTGAGGAAAAAGTGTATGTTTAGGCTTAATAACAGGTTCGATTTGGGTTAGCAATCATTCTGTGTGATAAATAATGGTATTGGGAACCTGCGATATTTACAAGAATATTGAGGTGAAATATAAGTATGAAAACAAAAATCTAGGTATGATTTGAAGCCCAGAAGGGCATTGGGCCCTTAATTGGGATACTTAGTTTTGAATTATATTCTGCAAAGATGTCTCAGACAATTTGATATACAATGGCATAGGACCTTGTACCTTGGATGTTTGAATGTAGAAGAGAACATCCAATCCAAAGGGATAGTCAGTAGAATTAGGAAGATAGTCAGTAGGTTTAGGAAGAAGAGTGAGTGTAGGATTGGGACTAAAAATTCTTTAGCTATAGGGTTTCGGATAGAGAGTGAATGTAAATGTCAGCACATATGAAGAGTCAGTCACTATGATGAAATTGGGAAAATATGTAGAAAAGCAGATAACAATAGAGACATTATGAAATCAGGCAAAGTATTAAGTGAGTGATAGGAGTAGACATTTTCACCAGGGTTGAGTTTGAATATATAATCTTAGGAAGAAACAAATATGTAGTAACCAATAGGATTGACATTTGAGAGCATTAGGCAACCTGGACAAGGATATTTTTAGTAATCCATGATCGCTTTCCATTTAGTCTTTGGTACAATCATAAGTGTGACCTTTACATTTTTTGTCCAGAATATTACTGTGATAAAATCTATATGTAGATCAGGTGACATGAGTATTTCTACCACCATTTCTGGGAGCAATATACTGAAGACGTAAAATTTGTATTGGGGGTACAAAGAGGTGTACCCTGTGTCCATGAATATAGAGATTAAGCATGAATACACCATACTGTGAATAAATAATATAACTGGTTCCAACTTTAAATAATGGATTGAATTGATATCTGAAAATATACAATAAATCTTATATTGATATATATTCATTCATTCCAACCAGTTATACATCTAATGGTAATATTAGTGTTTTGATTTATCATGAAGAGTGTGTGAAGTTTGCTTCAAAAGTGATTATGGAAATCGAAAATAATGTGTTCGGAAAGAATTCTCATGCAAAGACCAGTCAAGAAATATGGAGGAATACATGTGTTTTGAAGCAGGAAGTGATTGAAAGTGAAACAAATGCCAATAAATTTGCTAAATTTTTTATGAAATATATATCCTATGATGTGCATAAACTGATGAAATTGTACCAGTTTTGAATAAAAATTAACGTAAAAATACACATCATGTCCATTGGAATCTACTTGCATTGATGTTAAACTTGGTCAGTTACTGAAGAAATATTAGGATTCGCGTGCCTCATTCACCAAAGTTAGTTTTCTTTTTTTTTTTAATTTTTTATGGTTGTTCTAAACATTATTTATTTCTTGATATATCATATTTCACACTTTGATTCAAGTGGGTTATGAACTCCCATTTTTACCCCGTATACAGATTGCAGAATCACATCAGTTACACATCAATTGATTGACACATTTCCATACTAGTGTCTATTGTATTCTGCTGCCTTTCCTATCCTCTACTATCCCTCCTCCCCTCCGCTCTCTTCCCCTCTCCTCTCTCTACCCCCTCTACTGTAATAAATTTCTCCCTTTTGTATTATTTTTCCCTTTCCCCTCACATCCTCTTTTATGTAATTTTGTATAACCCTGAGGGTCTACTTCCATTTCCATGCAATTTCCCTTCCCTCTCCCTTTCTCTCCCACCTCTCATCCCTATTTAATATTAATCTTCTTCTCATGCTCTTCATCCCTACTCTGTTCGTAGTTACTCTCCTTTTAATCAAAGAAGGCATTTAGCATTTGTTTTTTAGGGGTTGGCTAGCTTCACTTTGCATAATCTGCTCTAATGCCATCTATTTTCCTGCAAATTCTATGATTTTGTCATTTTTTAAAGCAGAGTAATACTCCATTGTGTATAAGTGCCAGATTTTTTTTATCCATTCTTCTATTGAACAGCATCTAGGTTGGTTCCACAGTCTTGCTATTGTGAATTGTGCTGCTATGAACATCAATGTAGCAGTGTCCCTGTAGCATGCTCTTTTAGGGTCTTTAGGGAATAGACCGAGAAGAGGAATAGCTGGGTCAAATGGTAGTTCCATTCACAGCTTTCCAAGAAATCTCCATAATGCTTTCCAAATTGTCTCTACCAATTAGCAGTGCCTCCAATAATGTACAAGTGTACCTGTTTCTCCACATTCTCACCAGCACTTGTTGTTGTTTGACTTCATAATGGCTGCCAATCTTACTGGAATGAGATGGTATCTTAGGGTGGTTTTGATTTGCATTTCTCTGACTGCTGGGGATGGTGAGCATTTTTTCATGTACTTGTTTTTTGATTGTATGTACTTCTCTGAGAAGTGTCTGTTCTGGTTCTTGGCCCATTTGTTTATTGGGTTATTTGTTATCTTATTGTCTATTTTTTTGAGTTCTTTGTATACTCTGAATATTAGGGCTCTATCTGAAGTGTGAGGAGTAAAGATTTGTTCCCAGGATTTAGGCTCCCTATTTACCTCTCTTATTGTTCCTTTTGCTGATAAAAAACTTTTTAGTTTTAGTAAGTCCCATTTGTTGATTCTAGTTATTAACTCTTGTGCTATGGGTGTCCTATTCAGGAATTTGGAGCCCGACCCCACAGTATGTAAATTGTAGCCAACTTTTTGTTCTATCAGACGCCATGTCTCTGATTTGATATCAAGCTCCTTGATCCATTTTGAGTTAACTTTTGTGCATGGCGAGAGAAAGGGATTCAGTTTCATTTTGTTACATATGGATTCCAAGTTTTCCCAGCACCGTTTTTTGCAGATGCTATTTTCCTTCATTGCATGCTTTTAGCCCCTCCATCAAATATAAGATAGTTGTAGTTTCCTGGCTTGGTTTCTGTGTCCTCTATTCTGAACCATTGGTCCACCTGCCTGTTTTGGTACCATTACCATGGTATTTTTGTTACTATTTTTCTGTAGTATAGTTTGAAGTCTGGTATCGCTATGCCGCCTGATTCACACTTCCTGCTTAGTGTTGTTTTTGTTATTCTGTGTCTTTTATTTTTCCATATGAATTTCATGATTGCTTTCTCTATTTCTAGAAAAAATTCCGTTTGGATTTTGATTGGCATTGCATTAAACCTATTGAGAACTTTTGGTAATATCACCATTTTGATGATATTAGTTCTGCCTATCCATGAACAGGATATATTTTTACATCTTCTAAGATCTTCTTCTATTTCTCTCTTTAGGGTTCTGTAGTTTTCATTATATAAGACTTTCACATCTTTTGTTAGGTTGATTCCTAATTATTATTATTTTTTTTTAGGATATTGTGTATGGAGTGGTTGTCCTCATTTCTATTTCAGAGGATTTGTCGCTGATATGCAGGAATGCCTTAGATTTATGCATGTTGATTTTATATCCTGCCACTTTGCTGAATTCATTTATTAGCTCTATTAGTTTCTTTGTAGACCCTTTTGGGACTGCTAGACATAGAATCATGTGATCTGATAATTTAAGTTCTTCTTTTCCAATTTTTACGCCTTTTATTTCTTTCGTCTGTCTAAATGCTCTGGCTAGTGTTTCGAGAACAATGTTGAACAGAAGTGGTGAGAGAGGGCATCCCTGTCTTGTTCCAGATTTTAGAGAGAATACCTTCAATTTTTCTCCATTCAGAATGATGCTAGCCTGAAGCTTAGCATAGATTGCTTTTACAATATTGAGGTATGTTCCTCTTATCACTAGTTTTTCTAGAGTGTTGAACATAACAGAATGCTGTACTTTATAGAATGCTTTTTTTGCATCTACCGAGATGATCATATGGTTCTTATTTTTAAGTCTATTGATGTGGTGAATAACATTTATTGATTTCCGTATATTGAACCAGCCTTGCATCACACGGATGAATCCTACTTGATCAGGATTCACAATTTTTTTGATATGTTTTTGTATCCAATTCGCCAGAATTTTATTGAGGATTTTTTCGTGTAGGTTCATTAGAGATATTGGTCTGTAGTTTTCTTTCTTTGAAGTGTCTTTGTCTGGTGTAAGAATCAGGGTGATCTTGGCCTCGTAGAATGAATTTGGAAGAATCTCCCTCTTTTTCAATTTCCTGAAACACCTTGAAAAATATTGGTATTTGTTCCTCTTTAAAGGTTTTGTTAAACTCTGCTGTATACCCATACGGTCCTGGGCTTTTCTAAGTTGGTAGTGGATTGATGGTTTCTTCTATTTCCTCAATTGATATTGGTCTGTTTATGTTGTCTATATCCTCCTGACTCAATATGGGCATATCATATGACTTAAGAAATTTATCGATGCCTTCACTGTCTTCTATTTGTTTGGAGTATAAGGATTAATAATAATTTCTGATAATCTTCTGTATTTCAGAAATATCTCTTGTGATATTTTCTTTTTTAATCCCTTATGCTAGTAATTTGAGTTCTCTCTTCTTCTCTTTCATAGCATGGCTAAGGGTCTGTCAATTTTATTTATTTTTTCAAAGAACCAACTTCTACTTTTGTCAAGTTTTTTCAATTGTTTCTTTTGTTTCAATTTCATTAATTTCAGCTTTGATTTTAATTATTTCTTGCCTTCTACTTCTTTTGCTGTTTCTTTCGTCTTCTTTTTCTAGGATTTTGAGATGAAGTATGAGATCATTTATTTGTTGGTTGTTTCTTTTTTTAAGGAATGAACTCCAAGCAATGAATTTTCCTGTTAGAACTGCTTTCAATGTGTCCCATAGATTCCGATATGTTGTGTCTGTGTTTTCATTTATCTCTAAGAATTTTTAAATTTCCTCCTTGATGTCTTCTATAACCCATTGATCACTCAGTAACCTATTATTCATTCTCCAAGTGATGCATGATTTTTCCTTCCTTCTTTTATCATTGATTTTTAGTTTCATTCCATTATGATCAGATAATATGCATGGTATTATCTGTACTCCTTTATATTGTCTAAGAGTTGCCCTGTGACATAATATATGATCATTTTTTAGAAGGATACATGTGCTGCTGAGAAAAAAAGGTAACTGTTTGATGTTGGGTGTTATATTCTACATATCTCAAATAAGTCTAGGTTATTAATTGTGTTATTGAGTTCTATAGTTTCCTTATTCCTTATTCCTTGTTTGGAAGATCTGTCCAGTGGTGAGAGAGGTGTGTTCATGTCTCCCATGATTACTATATTGTGGTGTATTAGACTCTTGAACTTGAGAAGAGTTTGTTTGATGAACATAGCTGCACCATTGTTTGGGGCATATATATTAATGATTGCTGTCTCTTGTTGGTGTATGGTTCCCTTGAGCAGTATGTAGTGTCTCTCTTTATCCCTTTTGATTAACTTTGGCTCAAAATCTATTTTATTTGATATGAGTATGGACTCTCCTGCTTGTTTCCGAAGTCCATATGAGTGATATGATTTTTCCCAAACTTTCACCGTCAGTCTATGTATGCATTTTCCTATCAAATGCATCTCCTGTAGGCAGCATATTGTTGGGTCTTGTTTTTTGTTCAATTCTACTAGCCAGTGTGTCTTCATTGGTGAGTTTAAGCCATTAACATTTAGGGTTATTATTGAGATATGGGTTGTTCTTCCAGCCATATTTGTTTATTTATGTTACTAAACATGGTTTGTTTTCCTCTTTGATTATTTTCCCCTCTTTAATGTCCTACCTCCCACTGATGGTTTTCATTGTTATTTTCCATTTCCTCTTCCTGCAATGTTTTGCCGAGGATGTTTTGAAGAGATGGTTTTCTAGCTGCAAATTCTTTTCACTTTTGTTTATCGAGGAAGGTTTTAATTTCATCTTCCATACTGAAGCTTAATTTCGCTAGATACACAATTCTTGGTTGGAACCTATTTTCTTTCAGTGTTTGAAATATGTTATTCCAGGATCTTCTAGCTTTCAGAGTCTGTGTTGAAAGATCAGCTGTTATCCTGATTGGTTTACCCTTAAACGTAATCTGCTTCCTTTCTCTTGTAGCTTTTAAAATTCTCTCTTTTTTCTGTTTGTTGGGCATCTTCATTATAATGTGTCTAGTTGTGGCTCTCTTATGATTTTGCACATTCGGCGTTCTGTAGGCTTCTAGGACTTGGGATTCTGTTTTATTTATCAAGTCTGGGAAGTTTTCTCGTATTATTTCATTGAATAGGTTGCTCATTCCTTTGGTTTGGACCTCTATACCTTCCTGTATCCCAATGACTGTTAAGTTTGGCCTCTTTATGTTATCCCATATTTCTTGGATATTCTGCTCGTGGTTTCTTAACAGTCTTGCTGAGTGGTCTATGTTCTTTTCAAGTTGAAATACTTTGTCTTCATTGTCTGATGTTCTATGTTCTAAGTGTTCTACTCTCCTGGTAGTATTCTCAATTGAGTTTTTAAGTTGGATTATTCCTTCCTGCAATTCTAGGATTTCTGTTTGTTTGTTTTTACAACCTCTATCTCCCTATATAGTTGATCTTTTGCTTATTGGATTTGTTTATGTAATTCATTGTCGAAGTGATCTTTAATTGTCTGATTTTGTTGTCTAATGTCTTCCTTGAGACTCCAGATCATCTAAAGCATGAGTATCCTGAATTCTTTATCTGACATTCCATCTGATGCAGCTATTACCTCTTCTAAAGTTGTGTTGACCTGCATTGCTTGTGGTCCTTTATTTCCTTGTCTTTTCATACTGCTCGCGTTTCTCTCTGCTTGTTGAAACTGTTTTGTTTTGGGCAGTGGCTCTGCTCTGCCCCTATTCCTATTGGGGTGACCTAACAACCACGCTGGTGGGCCGCTGGGCTTGTACTGGGCGCGGGAGAAGGCTCTGCTTTGCCACTACTCCAATAGGGGTGCCGTGTCTACCACACCAGCGGGTCATTGGGCCTGTTCTGGGCATAGGCGGTGGCTCTGCTCTGCCCCTACTCCAATTGGGGTGACGTGACTACCACGCCTGCTGGTTGATGGGCCTGTTCCAGGCACGGGCAGCAGCTCTGCTCTGTCACTACTCCAATTGGGATGACATGACTACCACGCCTGCAGGTCGCTGGGCCTGTGCCGGGCATGGGCGGCGGCTCTGCTCTGCCCCTCTGGCTTGAAGACAAAGTGAGAGAGACTCGGGTGTTTGTGACTCACTTTTTTTACCAGGAGACCAACTGTTTCTGTCACCGCTGGTATCGATGAAGTTATCTCCTCCACCACTTTGTGATGACATCAGATCTCTAACATGTTGGTATCCCATGCGAATGGCAGCATTTCGTTCCCTTTGCCGGATGACCAAAGCAATGGGTGAGTCCTGACCAGCCCTCACAAGCCCCGTCTCAATCCTGTTGCCACTGCCTATGAAGGCTAGGTAGGTATTTACCTCCACAGTATTCAGCAAGACCTAGACCGAGAAGGAGTTTCCGCGGGTTCTTTAGCCCTGGGCCTGATCAGTTCCAGGAGCCAGAATTCGGCCGCTCTGGGCTTGGTGTATGTTCTGATAGGAACAGGCCTGAGTAATTTGTCTCCGAGACACAGGCGAATGGCAGCCTGAGATTACCTATTCTATAGCTGAATGAGCTGCTATGAGTTGAAAACAGGAATGGTGACGTCAGCTCACCAAGATGGTGGCCCCTGGCTTCCTCTGTGGTCTGACTGGTGTGGAAAACCGAATTGGACCGCGTCCTTCCCCGGTCTCAAACCCAGAATTCAGCAATGAGCACAGTGATTGTACAGCTGGCTGGAGCCCACAGAATCCGCACCACTGAATATTTGTGTTGCTATCTCATTGTTTGCCAGCATGCGCCACAGACTCTAGCCGCACGGCGATTTGCTGAATAAGCAGCATGACGCTCTATGCGGACAAATCACTCACGTTTGAGCCCCGTAGCTAATCCTCATGAGATGGAAATACTTCCACTAGGTTTTGGAGCACCCAAATTTTGCTGGAAATTCGTCATTCTCTTGCACAGTGATGCTGTATATGGGGTTGATGCACTCCTTTCGCTGCCATCATATGATCCCCTGAAGTTAGTTTTCAGTACTGGAAACGAATATGTATTTCTGGTGGATGAACATTTCTGAGAATAAACTTGTGAAATGTTGATTATAAATCCACATACATAAATATGAATGAATTTAGGGAGTGTAAAATAAGACAAATACATTTCATATTTTGAAAAATCTGGAGAGTGAATACATATATATATATATATAGATAGATAGATAGATAGATAGATACACACACAGAGAGAGACATTAAAAAGTAGCATTATGTATGCCAATTGAAATTCACCATGAAATATATATCATCCACAGATCCAAAAATACTCATTTTCCTGAACATCAATTTATGTTGTTCAACTAGAAAGCTGACCCATATGTTGAATTTTCAGTTCCAACAGCGTTTAGTAGGAGTGATCTTTTCTTACAGTTTGTATCTGCCAAGTCAGCCACCTCACAAAATGTATGTGTGATACCAGGTAGAATTCAATATGTGCATAAAAAAATACATGTGCTGAATAGACTACAGAGAAAGGGAGACAGTTATTCACATATTTGTTAACTTTTAAAACACATAAAGAACTGTTTCAATAAAAATTTGCTAGATTTATAGCACCTACCATTTATCATAGGAAAGGCAAGTCCAACTATACACCATGCCTCCTGTGAACCTCTTGTATTTCTATTTTGTTTGGGTTATTTTTCTCCATCATATTAAGATTAGAAGTAAAAGTCTAGAAGGGAATTTGTTAGTGTCAGGGATTCAGTATTTCGAATGGAAAATTGGAAAATGTATCCAATGTGTATGCAAATATGTGCTACACAAAAATCTTCCCACTCTCATTCAGAACAATGCCTTGGCATTACCTTCGCCCATGTAAGACACAATTAGAGGAGAAGAGTTAGAAAATCTGTGAATACATTCCTGTTATAGAAAATGCTCAGGAGTTCACAAATTTGGAGGTGGTAGAGGAGTTTCCAAAAGTAAGGGACAGGGTAAACACTCCACAAACATGAAGCTCTGCTGGCCTAACATCTGGAGAAACTACCTCTGAGGGTGAGCACTTGAAATATATTTTGTTGTCAGGAGCATTAGCTTCCTTTGTAGTGAGACCATCAAAGCTGGGTCTGCATCTATGTGACATGGATGACATGGTTTCTTATTTTCCGAAGAACATGAGGCAGCAGTGCTGAATTTTCTCTTTGTAGGTAAACTGTGGCCACTGAGGGCAAGTGTCTCCTCATCTGGACTGTGAAGCCATTTGGTCATCCTCCACTCTTTGTGGTGTTTTTTGCTGTTGCACTAGGAGTGTGGTATTTGCTTCATGAAATAAAAAGAGTTCAACTGGGACACAGTGCTGTAGGGAGTTCTTTCAGTTGTGGTGGGTTGGGTTCTGTTGGAGAATGCACCAACCAGGCTTCTATCCCACATAGCTTGCAACATTGACCATAGCAACCTGATTCTGAACATTGCCCTGAAACCTCTCCATATAACAAGATTCTTTTACATATAAGGGTCTACTGGCTGCAAAATGTCAGTCACAAGTTATTTGGACACCAATGGCAGATAAACATGGCCACACCAGAGATATTTTATCACACACCTGCCCACCACGGCTCTAGGAACACTACTCAGCAGGTTCCAACTTACTTGCATCTCTGTTATACACCATTTTCATGAAACCCAGTCAATAAAGGCAATGTCTTGTATTCTCATGATCAGCTAGAGGACATCCAAAGGTTCTCCTGTGACACCTAGTCTTGGGAATTTCAAAAATTTCATGGTATTCATCTAGCCATTATTCAAGGAAGAAGTTGTAGGCACTGTGGGTTTCAATTCATTCATTAACCATTAAATGTTGAGTAAGCTCACTTCAATGAAAGCTCTGGAGAACTCTCAGAGGCAAGGCTTCCCAAAGGGTGGCCAAAAGGTCACATGAAGCCAGGCCCATTGAGGTCTACAATGTGAGGTCCATGTGTGTTTTCACTCTCAACTATGGCTGCCAAGTCTTTCAGAATAAAATCATGTGATATCCTGGCTGAGATTCCCTTTGCTCTGTGGAAAGCCAACATGGGCGTAGATCTCACTTTCCAAGGGCGACTCTCATGCATGGCCTTCTAAAAGCCCAACACAATCCATGGCAATACTTCTCTGAGGTCAATTCCAGAACTCAGTCTCTATGTTGAATCACACAAGAGTTCAAGCCCAGGTGTACCCAGTCATCTCTTCCTACCGCCATACAAATGTTCACAGTTAAAACCAAAACACCCCAACATGGCCCTCATCTTCTTCCATGTAGACACTCATCATAACCTCAGGCTGGAGGTTTCCATGAGGTACACAGCCCACGTCCGTGTCCAAAATAAGCTCCCTTGCCCCTCATTTGCCTAACATCAGGGTTGCCTGGACTGCCTTCCTGTGAAACAGAAGTGAAAAAATAGGCCTGGCGTTAATACTGCTCTACTTCTCCAACTTGAGGCCTACTGAGTGTGGGGTTTAGATTCTTTATGGAAATTCATATTTTTTGTTGTTGTACTTTAACTTTTTAATATGTTTTCATTTTTTAAATATTTTTATTTTATTATTATTATTATTTTAAACTTTAATTTACATCTTTTAAATGATCATTATTTTTAAATTTTTTTCTTTCTTTCTTTCTTTTCTATTTTTTCTTTTGTCTTATCATTTCTTTTCAATTTTCTGATTTCCTCTTCCTCGAATTCTACCTGCCTACTCTCATTCTCTTTAGTGACTTCTTCCCTTTCTTTCTAATATCTTTTCTTCCAAGCATCAAATAAATTTATAAGAGTAAGCAGTAACTCAACAGTCAAACAGAGCAAGAAGTAACATGAGCAGCACAAAAAATCAAGGAAGAAAATAAGTACAAACAACGAAGGACAGCCAAAATATTCAGGAGGACCTATAGTCATCAGAAAAATGGTCATATAAAGAACTCAAGGAATACCTTAGACAGATGGAATTGAAACTTAAAGAGGATACGAGACAGCAAATCCAAACAGTGAAAGAACACATTGAAAATGAATTACATAAACAGATAAAAGAAGAAGTTATGCATCTTTATCAGGAGATAGAGATTATAAAAAAATCAAACAATAATTCTAGAAATGAAGGAAACGATAAACCAAATTAAAAAGTCAATTGAGAGTATCACTAACACTGTGGAGCAAGTAGAAGACAGAATGTCAGATAATGAAGACAAAATATATCATCTTGAAATGAATCTAGCCAACACAGAAAGGCTGGTAAAAAATCATGAGTAAAACATCCAAGAGATATGGGATAACATAAAAAGAAAAATTAATGAGTCATCTGGATAGGTACACAGATTCAAACCAAGGGAATTAGTAATCTATTGAATGAAATAATTACAGAAATATTTCCAGAAATACAAAGTAAATAGATATACAAATTGGACATGCTTACAGGACACGGAGAACACAAAATCACAGTAGACCAACACCAAGACACATTGTTATGAAGATATCCAATATACAAAACAAAGAGAAAATATTAATAGCTCTAAGAGAAAGGAGGCAGATTACATTAAGGGGTAAACCAATAAGGTTGAGAATGGATTTTTCATCACAGTCGCTGAAAGCGAGAAGATCCTGGAGCAACGTATTTCAAACACTGAAAGACAATGAATGCCAACCAAGAATTCTGTATCCAGCAAAATTAAGCTGCAGGTATGACGATGAAATAAAAATATTTCATGATAAACAAAAGGTAAAAAAATTTGTAGCCAGAAAACCAGCATTGCAAAGCATCTTGAGCAAAACAATACACGAAGAAGAAATGAAAATCAACAACCAAAACCATCAGTGGGAAGTGCCTCAGTAATGACTGAGGGTGGGGGAAAAGCTAATCATGGAGAAACAAACTAAATTAAAAAAAAAAAAAGATGAATCATCAATCATGAGCGGCAGTACAAACCATATAGCAATAGTGACTCTAAATGTTAATGGCTTAAACTCTCCAATAACGCGACATAGGCTGGTAACTTGGATTAAGAATAAAACAGGGAGGAAGAGCAGGAAGAAAAGATTAACATTAAACAGAGACATGAGGTGGGAGGGAAAGGGAGAGAAAAGGGGAATTGCATGGAAACGGAGGGAGACCCTCATTGTTATACTAAATTACATATAAGAGGTTGTAAGTGGAATAGGAAAATAAACAAGGTGAGAAATGAATTACAGTATAGGGGGTAGAGAGAGAAGATGGGAGGGGAGGGGAGGGGGGATAGTAGAGGATAGGAAAGGTAGCAGAATACAACAGTTACTATTATGGTATTATGTAAAAATGTGGATGTGTAACCCATGTGATTCTGCAATCTGTACTTGGGGTAAAAAAGGGAGTTCATAACTCACTTGAAGCTAATGTATGCTAATGTATGAAATATGTCAAGAGCTTTGTAGGGTTTTGAACAACCAATAAAAAAATTAAAAAAAAAAAAATGAATCCAACAATATATTGCCTCCAGGAGGCACATCTGAATGGAAAAGACATACACAGGCTGAAGGTGCAAGTTTTGGAAAAAATATACCATGCAACGCTCCCCATAAGCAAGCAGGGGTGGCCATGCTCATATCGAATAAAATCGACTTCAAGACTAATTTAATCAAAAGGGATAAGAAAGGACATTATATACTGTTAAAAGGAACCATTCATCAACAAGACATAAAAATTATCAATATTTATGCACCAAATAATGGTGCTGCAATGTTCAAAAAACAAATTCACCTCAAGTTCCAGAATGAAATAGACCACAACACAATAATTATGGGTGACTTCAACACACCTCTCTCACCATTGGACAGATCCTCCAAACAAAAGTGAATAAAGAAACTATAGAACTCAATACCACAATCAATAACCTAGACTTAACTGACATATATCGAATATATCAATCATCATCAAGTGTATATACTTTTTTCTCAGTAGCACGTGGATCCTTCTCAAAAATAGACCATATATTATGTCATAGGGCAACCCTCAGTAAATATACAGGGGTTGAGATAATACCATGAATTTTTTCTGATCATAATGGAATGAAACTGGAAACCAATGATAAAAAAAGGAAGGAAAAATCCTACATCACATGGAAAATGAACAATATGTTACTGAATGATCAGTGGGTTACAGAAGATATAAAGGAGGAAATCAAAAAATTCTTAGAGATACATGAAAATACAGACACAATATATCAGAATCTATGGGACACAATGAAAGCAGTTTTAAGAGGGAAATTCATCGCCTGGAGGTCATTCCTGAAAAAAAGTAAAAACGAACAAATAAATGAGCTCACACTTCAACTCAAAGCCCTAGAAAAGGAAGAGCAAAACAACAAAAAATGTAGCAGAAAGCAAGAAATAATTAAAATCAGAGCAGAAATCAACGAAATTGAAACAAAAGAAACTATTGAAAAAATTACCAAAACTAAAAGGTGGTTCTTCGAAAAAATAAATATGTTCGACAGACCCTTAGGCATGCTAATGAAGAGAAGAAGAGAGAGAACTCAAATTACTAACATATGGGATGAAAAAGGCAATATTACAACAGATGCTTCCGAAATACAGAAGACAATTAGAAATTATTTAGAAAACCTATATTCCAATAAAATAGAATATAGTGAAGACATCGATAAATTTCTTAAGTCATATGATATTCCCAGACTGAGTCAGAAGGATACACACAATTTAAACAGACCAATGTCAATGGATGAAACAGAAGAAGCAATCAAAAGACTACAAACCAAGAAAAGCCCAGGAACGGATGGCTATACAGCGGAGTTTTACAAAACATTTAAAGAAGATTTAATACCAATACTTTTCAAGTTATTTCAGCATAGAGAAAAAGAGGGAGCTCTTCCAAATTCATTCTATGAGGCCAACATCACGCTGATTCCGAAATCAGAAAAAGACACCTCAAAGAAAGAAAACTACAGACCAATATATCTGATGAACCTACATGCAAAAATCCTCAATAAAACTCTGGTGAATCGAATACAAAGGCACATCAAAAAAATTATGCACCATGATCAAGTAGGATTCATAGCTGGGATGCAAGGATGGTTCAATATACGGAAATCAATAAATGTTATTCACCACATCAATAGACTTAAAGATAAGAACCATATGATCATCTCGATAGAAGCAAAAAAAAAGCATTTGACAAAGTACAGCATCCCTTTATGTTCAAAACATTAGAAAAAATAGGGATAACAGGAAGTTACCTCGACATTGTAAAAGCTATCTATGCTAAGCCTCAGGCTAGCATCATTATGAATGGAGAAAAATTGAAGGCATTTCTTCTAAAATCTGGAACAAGACAGGGATGCCCTCTCTCACCACTTCTATTCCATATAGTTCTCGAAACACTGGCCAGAGCAATTAGACATACTAAACAAATAAAAGGCATAAAAATAGGAAAATAAGAATGCAAATTATCACTATTTTCGGGTGACTTTATTCTATACATAGAAGACACAAAAAGGTGTACAAAAACTACTAGAACTAAAAAATGAATGACCTGCGACCCACCGGCAGGTCAGGCCCAGAAACCTGCAGAGGGGCACAGCTGCCCCACCCACCTGCAAGGTAGGCGATACCGTGACCACTGATAAAACAGGCCCAGTGGCCGTCTGACACATCACCCCGTTTGGGGGAGGGGCAGAGCCGCCACCAGCACCTGTTAGGTAGACAGACCTGCAAACGACAGACAGAACAGGCCTAGCGGCCAGCAGAGGTGCAGAGCCGCTTCTCACGCCTGCAAGGGAGGCGAACCTGTGACCACCGAAAGAACAGGCCCACCGAAAGTAGAGGCACAGCAGCCTGCCGGCGTAGTAGGCACATTGCCCCAATTGGAGGAGGGGCAGAACCACCGCCAAAGCCTGCGAGGGAGACTTTGCAACTATATAAGAGCAATATAAATATATAGGGGGAAAATCAATAACAAAACAGTTTCACCAAGCAGAAAGAAACGCGATCAGTATGAAAAGACAAGGAAAGAAAGGACCACAAGCAATGCAGGTCAACTCAACTTTAGAAGAGGTAATATCTGCAGCAGATGGAATGTCAGATAAAGAATTCAGGATATACATGCTTCAGATTATCTGGAGTCTCAAGGTAGACATTAGACAGCATAATCAGACAATGAAAGACCACTTCGAGCACTTCGAAAATGAATTACATAAACAAATACAAGAAGCAAAAGATCAATTATACAGGGAGATCAAGGTTATAAAAAACAAACAAACAGAAATCCTGGAAATGCAGGAAACAATAAACCAAATTAAAAACTCAATTGAGAATACTACCAGCAGAGTAGAACACTTAGAAGATAGAACATCAGAAAATGAAGACAAAGTATTTCAACTGGAGAAGAACATAGACAGCTCAGCAAAGCTGTTAAGAAACCATGAGCAGAACATTCAAGAAATATGGGATAACATAAAGAGACCAAACTTAAGAGTCATTGGGATACAGGAAGGTATAGAGTTCCAAACAAAAGGAATGAGCAATCTATTCAATGAAATAATACGAGAAAACTTCCCAGACTTGAAGAATGAGACAGAATCCCATATCCTAGAAGCCTACGGGACGCCGAATGTGCAAAATCATAAGAGATCCACACCTAGACACATTATAATGAAGATGCCCAACATACAGAATAAGGAGAGAATTTTAAAAGCTACAAGAGAAAGGAAGCAGATTACATTTAGGGGTAAACCAATCAGGATAACAGCTGATCTTTCAACACAGACTCTGAAAGCTAGAAGATCCTTGAATAACATATTTGAAACACTGAAAGAAAATGGGTTCCAACCAAGAATTGTGTATCCAGCAAAATTAAGCTTCAGTATGGAAGATGAAATTAAAACCTTCCATGATAAACAAAAGTGAAAAGAATTTGCAGCTAGAAAACCATCTCTTCAAAACATCCTCGGCAAAACATTGCAGGAAGAGGAAATGGAAAATAACAATGAAAACCAACAGCGGGAGGGAGTACAGTAAAGAGGGGGAATAATCAAAGAGGAAAACAAACCATGTTTAGTAACATAAATAAACCAATATGACTGGAAGAACAACCCATATCTCAATAATAACCCTAAATGTTAATGGCTTAAACTCACGAATTAAGAGACACAGGCTAGTAGAATGGATCACAAAACAAGACCCAACAATATGCTGCCTTCAGTAGACGCATTTGATAGGAAAAGACATACATAGACTGAAGGTGAAAGGTTGGGAAATATCATATCACTCTTATGGACTTCGGAAACAAGCACGAGTGTCCATACTCATATCAAATAAAATAGATTTCAAGCCAAAGTTAATCAAAAGGGATGAAGAGGGACACTACATACAGCTCAAGGGAACCATACACCAACAAGACATCACAATCATAAATATATATGCCCCAAACAATGGTGCAGCTATGTTCATCAAACAAACTCTTCTCAAGTTCAAGAGTCTAATAGACCACCATACAATAATTATGGGAGACTTCAACACACCTCTCTCACCACTGGATAGATCTTACAAAGAAAAGTTGAATAAGGAATCTATAGAACTCAATAACATAATTAATAACCTAGACTTAATTGACATATTTAGAATATACCACCCAAGATCAAGCAGTTACACTTTTTTCTCAGCAGCACTTGGATCCTTCTCAAAAATAGATCATATATTATGTCACAGGGCAACTCTTAGACAATAGAAAGGAGTAGAGATAATACCATGCATCTTATCTGAACATAATGAAATGAAATTGAAAATCAACGATAAAAGAAGTAAGGAAAAATCATGCATCAATTGGAGAACGAAAAATAGGTTACTGAATGATAAATGGGTTATAGAAGACATCAAGGAGGATATTAAAAAATTCTTAGAGATAAATGAAAACACAGACACAACATATCGAAATCTATGGGACACATTGAAAGCAGTTCTAACAGGAAAATTTATTGCTTGGAGTTCATTCCTTAAAAAAAGAAACAAACCAACAAATAAATGATCTAATACTTCAACTCAATGTCCTAGAAAAAGAAGAGCAAAAAAACAGCAAAAAAGTAGAAGACAAGAAATAATTAAAATCAGAGCAAAAATTAATGAAATTGAAACAAAAGAAACAATTGAAAAAATTGACAAAACTAAAAGTTGGTTCTTTGAAAAAATAAATAAAATTGACAGACCCTTAGCCACGCTAATGAAGAGAAGAAGAGAGAGAACTCAAATTACTCTCATATGGGATGAAAAAGGCAATATCACAACAGACACTTCAGAAATACAGAAGATTATCAGAAATTATTTTGAATCCTTATACTCCAATAAATTAGAAGATAGTGAAGGCATCGATAAATTTCTTAAGTCATATGATTTGCCCAGATTGAGTTAGGAGGATATTGACAACCTAAACAGACGAATATCAACTGAGGAAATAAAGAAACCATCAAAAGACTACCAACTAAGAAAAGCCCAGGACCGGATGGGTATACAGCAGAGTTTTACAAAACCTTTAAAGAGGAACTAATACCAATACTTTTCAAGCTATTTCAGGAAAATGAAAAACAGGGAGAACTTCCAAATTCATTCTATGAGTCCAACATCACCCTGATTCCTAAACCAGACAAAGACACTCCAAAGAAAGAAAACTACAGACCAATATCTATAATGAACCTAGATGCAAAAATGCTCAATAAACTTCTCGCGAACCGGATACAAAAACATATCAAAAAAATTGTGCACCATGATCAGGTAGGATTTATCCCTGGGATGCAAGGTTGGTTCAATATACGAAAATCAATAAATGTTATTCACCACATCAATAGGCTTAAATATAAGAACCATATGATCATCTCGATAGATGCGGAAAAAGCATTCGACAAAGTACAGCATCCCTTTATGCTCAAAACTCTAGAAAAACTAGGGATAACAGGAACATACCTCAATATTGTAAAAGAAATCTATGCTAAGCCTCAGCCTAGCATCATTCTGAATGGAGAAAAACTGAAGGCATTCCCTCTAAAATCTGGTACAAGACAGGCATGGCCTCTCTTACCACTTCTGTTCAACATAGTTCTTGAATCACTGGCCAGTGCAATTAGACAGACAAAAGAAATTAAAGGCATAAAAATAGGAAAAGAAGAACTCAAATTATCACTATTTGCAGATGACATGATTCTATACCTAGCAGACCCAAAAGGGTCTACAAAGAAACTATTAGAGCTAATAAATGAATTCAGCAAAGTGGCAGGATATAAAATCAACAGGCATAAATCAAAGGCATTCCTGTATATCAGCGACAAATCCTCTAAAATATATATGAGGACAACCACCCCATTCACAATATCCTCAGAAAAAATAAAGTACTTGGGAATCAACCTAACAAAAGAGGTGTAAGACTTATACAATGAATACTACAGAACCCTAAAGAGAGTATTGAAGAAGATCTTAAAAGATGGAAAAATATACCCTGTTCATGGAAAGGTGGAATTAACATCATCAAAATGGCGATATTAACAAAAGTTCTCAATAGGTTTAATGCAATGCCAATCAAAATCCCAATGGCATTTCTTGTAGAAATAGAGAAAGCAATCATGAAATTCATATGGAAAAATAAAAGACCCAGAATAGCAAAAACATTGCTAAGCAGGAAGTGTGAATCAGTCGGTATAGCTATACCAGACTTCAAACTATACTACAGAGCAATAGAAACAAAAACAGCATGGTACTGGTACCAAAACAGGCGGGTGGACCAATGGTACAGAATAGACGACACAGAAACCAATCCACAAAACTACAACTATCTTATATTCGATAAAGGGGCTAAAAGCATGCAATGGAAGAAGGCTAGCATCTTCAACAAATGGTGTTGGGAAAACTGGAAATCCATATGCAACAAAATGAAACTGAATCCCTTTCTCTCACCATGCACAAAAGTTAACTCAAAGTGGATCAAGGAACTTGATATCAAATCAGAGACATGGCGTCTGATAGAAGAAAAAGTTGGCTATGATCTACATACTGTGGGGTCGGGATCCAAATTCCTAAATAGGACACCCATAGCACAACAGTTAATAACTATAACCAACAAATGGGACTTACTCAAACTAAAAAGTTATTTTCTCAGCAAAAGAAACAATAAGAGAGGTAAATAGGTAGCCTACGTCCTGGGAACAAATCGTTACTCCTCACACTTCAGACAGAGCCCTAATATCCAGAATATACAAAGAACTAAAAAAATTAGACAATGAGATAACAAATAACCCAATCAACAAATGGGCCAAGGACCTGGACAGAAATTTCTCAGAGGAGGACATACAATCAATCAAGAAGTATATGAAAAAATGCTCACCATCTCTAGCAGTCAGAGAAATGCAAATAAAAACCACCCTAAGATACCATCTCACTCCAGTAAGATTGGCAGCCTTTAGGAAGTCAAACACCAACAAGTGCTGGCGAGGATGTCGGGAAAAGTGTACTCTTGTACATTACTGGTGGGACTGCAAATTGGTGCACCCAATTTGGAAAGCAGTATGGAGATTTCGTGGAAAGCTCGGGATGGAACCACCATTTGATCCAGCTATTCCCCTTCTCGGTCTATTCCCTAAAGACCTAAAAAGAGCACACTATAGGGCCACTGCTACATCCATGTTCATAGCAGCACATTTCACAATAGCAAGACTGTGGAACCAACATAGATGTCCTTCAATAAAAGAATGGATAAAAAAATGTGGCATTTATACACAATGAAATATTACTCTGCATTAAGAAATGACAAAATCATAGAATTTGGAGGGAAATGGATGGCATTAGAGCAGGTTATGCTAAGTGAAGCTAGCCAATCCCTTAAAAACAAATGCCAAATATCTTCTTTGATATAAGGAGATTAACTAAGAACAGAGTAGGGACGAAGAGCATGAGAAGAAGATTAACATTAAACAGGGATGAGAGGTGGGAGGGAAAGGGAGAGAGAAGGAAAACTGCATGTAAATGGAAGGAGACCCTCAGGGGTATACAAAATTACATACAAGAGGAAATGAGGGGAAAGGAGGAAAAATATAAGGGGGAGAAATGAATTACAGTAGAGGAGGTAGAGAGAGAAGAGGGGAGGGGAGGGGGAGGGGGGATAGTAGAGGATAGGAAAGGCAACAGAATACAACAGTCACCAGAATGGCAATATGTAAATCAATGGTTGTGCAATTGATGTTATTCTGCAATCTGTATATGGGGTAAAAATGGGAGCTCATATCCCACTTGAATCAAAGTGTGAAATATGATATATCAGGAACTATGAAATGTTTTGAACAACCTACAATAAAATTAATTTAAAAAAAACCAGCATGGTACTGGTACCAAAACAGGCGGGTGGACCAATGGTACAGAATGGAGGACACAGAGATTAATCCAAAAAGCTACAACTATTTTATATTTGATAAAGGAGCTAAAAGCATGCAATGGAGGAAATATAGTATCTTCAACAAATGGTGTTGGGAAAAATGGAAATCCATGTGCAACAAAATGAAACTGAATTCCTTTCTCTCGCCATGCACAAAAGTTAACTCATAGTGGATCAAGGTGCTAGATATCAAATCAAAGACTCTGTGTCTGGTAGAAGAAAAAGTTGGCTCTGATCTACATATTATGGGATCGGGCTCCAAATTCCTTTATATGACATCCATAGCACAAGAGTTAATAACAAGAATCAACAAATGGGACTACTTAAACTGAAAAGTTTTTTATCAGCAAGAGAAAGAATAAGAGAGGTAAATAAGGAGCATACATCATGGGAACAAATTTTTACTCCTCACACTTCAGATAGAGGCCTAATATCCAGAATATACAAAGAACTCAAAAAATTAGACAATAAGATAACAAATAACCCAATAAACAAATGGGTCAAGGACTTGAACAGACACTTCTCAGAGGAGGACATACAATCATTCATCAAGTACATAATAAAATGCTCACCATTTCTAGCAGTCAGAGAAATTCAAATCAAAATCACCCTAAGATACCATCTCACTCCAGTAAATTGGTAGCCATTATGAAGTCAAACAACAACAAGTGCTGGCAAGGATGTGGGGTAAAAGATACTCTTGTACATTGCTGGTGGGACTGTAAACTGGTGTGGCCAATTTGGAAAGCAGTATGGAGATTCCTGGGAAAGCTGTGAATGGAACCACAATTTGACTCAGCTATTGCCCTTCTCTGACTATTCCCTGAAGACCTTAAAAGAGAGTAATACAGGGATACTACCACATGGATTTTCATAGCAGTACAATTCACAATTGATACACTGTGGATCCAACCCAGATGCCCTTCAATAGATGAATGGATAAAAAAAATGTGGCATTTATACACTATGGAGTATTACGCAGCACTAACAAATGACAAAATCATAAAATTTGCAGAAAAATGGATGGCACTGGAGCAGATTATGCTTAGTGAAGATAGCCAATCCCTAAAAAATAAATACCAAATGTCTTCTTTGATATAATGAGAGCAACTAAGAACAGAGCAGGGAGCAATAGCAGGAAGAAAAGATTAACTTTAAACAGAGACATGAGGTGGGAGGGTAAGTGAGAGAAAAGGGAAATTGCATGGTAATGGAGGGAGACCCTCATTGTTACACAAAATTACATATTGTTGTGAGTGGAATGGGAAAATAAACATGGAGTGAAATAAATTACAGTAGATGGGGAAAAAAGAGAAGATCGGAAGGAAGGGGAGGGGAGATAGTAGAGTATAGGAAAGGTAGCAGAATACAACAGTAGCTAATAGGGCATTATGTAAAAATGTGGATGTGTAATCGATGTGATTCTGTAATCTCTATTTGGGCTAAAAATGGGAGTTCATAAGCCACTTGAATCTAATGTATGAAATATTATATGTCAAGAGATTTTTAATGTTTTGAGCAACCAATAAAAGAAAAAAAGTAGTAATATATATGCCAATCGAAATTCATCATGAAATATATATAATCCACAGATCGAAAAATATTCATTTTACTGAACATGGATTAATGTATAATGTTATTCAACTAGGAAGCTCACCCATAGGTTGAATTTTCAGTTCCAACAGCATTTAGGAGGAGTTATCCTTTCTCACAATTTGCATCTGCCAATTCAGTTACCTCACAAGTATGTACGTGTGGTACCAGGTAGAATTCTATATGTG
Source organism: Callospermophilus lateralis (assembly GCF_048772815.1). Lineage (NCBI taxonomy): Eukaryota > Metazoa > Chordata > Mammalia > Rodentia > Sciuridae > Callospermophilus > Callospermophilus lateralis. The sequence continues at coordinate 241,266 of NW_027512668.1, read as the reverse complement.
CATATAAAAATACATGTGCTGAATTGGCTACAGAGAAAGGGAGACAGGAATTCACATATTTGTTAATTTTAAAAACACATGTAGAACTATTTCAACAATAAAATGACTAGATTTATAACTCCTACACTATATAATGCAAAAGGCAATTGTAACAATACACCATGCCTCCTCTGAACTGCTTGTATTTCTATTCTGTTTGGGTTATTTTTCACCATCATATTAGAATTATTAGAGTATAGTAGGGTATGTGTTAGTTTCAGGGCTTCGGTATTTCAAATAGAAAATTGAAAAATGAATCGAATGTGTATGTAAATATGTGCTACACAAAAATCTTCCCACTCACATTCAGAACAATGCCTTGATATTACCTTGGCCCAAGTAAGACACAATTAGAGTAGAAAAGTGTGAAAATCTGTGAATACATATCTGGAATGGAATATGCTCAGGAGTTCACAACCTTGGTGGTGGTAGAGGAGTTTCCAAACGTAAAGAACAGTGTAAACACTCCACAAACATGGAGCTCTGCTGGCCTAAGACTTCTTGGAAAACTGCCTCTGAGGTTGGGCACTTGAAATATATGTTGTTGTCATGAGCTTTAACTTCCTTTGTAGTGAGACCATCAAAATGGGTCTGCATCTATGTGACCTGGAAGACATGGTTTCTTATATTCCAATGACCATGAGGCAGCAGTGCTGAATTCTCTCTTTGTATGTAAACTGTGGCCACTGGAGGCTAAGTGTCTCCTCGTGTGGACTGTGAAGACATTTGGTCATCCTCCACTTTTCGTGGTGTTTCTTGCTGCTGCACTGGGAATTTGGTATTTGCTTCACCAAATACAAGGAGTTCTACTAGGATACAGTGCTGAAGGGAGTTCTGTCACGTGTGGTGGGTCAGGGTCTGCAGGAGAATGCACCAACCAGGCTTCAATCCCACACAGCTTGCCCCAATAACCATAGTAAACTGATTCTGAACATTGCCCTGAACCTCTCCATATAAAAAATGCCTTTACATATAAGTGTCTGATTTCTGCACTATGTCAGTCATAATCCATTTGGAAGCCAATGGCCGATCCACATGGCCCCACCATGGTGTTTTATCACACACCTGCCCACCACTGCTCTAGGCCCACTAATCAGCAGGATACAAATTACTGGCATCTCTGTTCTACAGCATTTTCATAAAACCCAGTAAAACAAGGCATTCTCTGGTATACACATGATCAACCACAGGACTTCCAAAGATTCTCCAGTGCCACCTGGTCATGGAAATTTCAAAAATTTCATGGTATTTATCCAGCCATTTTTCAAAGATTAAGTTGGAGGCACTGTGGGTTTCAAATCATTCAGGAACCATTAAGTGTTGAGAAAGTTCATTTCAATGAAAGCTCTGGAGAACACTCACAGGCAAGGCTTCTCAAAGAGTTGCCAAAAGGTCACATGAAGCCAGGCAAATTGAGGCCTACAATGTGAGGTCCATGTGTGTTTTGACTCTCAACTATACCTGCCAATCTTTCAGAATAAAATCATGTGATATCCTGGCTGAGGTTCCCATTGTTTTGTGGAAAGACACCCTGGGCCTAGATCTCAGTTTCCATGGGTGAGTCTCATGCATGGCCTTCTAAAATCCCAACACAATTCATGGCAATACTTCTCTGAGTTCAGTTCCAGAACTCAGTCTCTAAGGGGAATCACGCCAGAGTTCAAGCCCAGGTGGAACCAGTCATTCCTTCCAACCACCACAAAAATGACCACAATTAAAATCAAAACACTCCCACAGGGCCCTCATCTTCTTCCATATAGACACTCATCATAACCTCTGGCTGGAGATTTCTATGAGGGGCACAGCCTAAGAAAGTGTAAAAAATAAGCTCACTTGCCCCTCATTTGCCTAAAATCATGGTGGCCTGGACACTCCTCCTGTGAACCTGGAGTGATCAAATATTCCTGCTGTTAAAGTGTTCCGCTTCTCCAATTTGAGGCCTACTGGCTGTGAGGTATAGATTCTTTATGTGATTTGGAGTCATGAGAAAACCCAAGCACATATGGGCAAGCCTCTGCAGGGATTTGAAGAACTCATTTAATCCAAAGAATCCCTATTCTCACTTAATGGAGGTCAGGAACCTAAAACAAGAAGGCAAAAAAATTCATCCACAATGACTTCTCTTTTGGCCATTTCGGTTTGGGAAGCACATGGGATTTTTCTTTAGATCCATTGGGTGCTGAGAATCTAAGTCACAGCCTCACACAAGGACCAGAGACTGATTCAGACACATCCCATTCCAAAGCAATTAAGCAAAGAGCCACAGGTGAAGCCCATTCATTTCCATATGAAAACAGTTTTCTTCAGGCTTCACAAAGGGTTGGCATGAGGCAAAGACCTTCCTGAAATTCAGGGTAATTGAAACACAAGTAAGCAAATGGCCCAAGAAGGGTTTCTTCACTGAGACTTTACTGGTCACACTGATATCTGAGTTTTCTGAGATGCTCTCAATCTCTTCAGCTATCCAGTACATGGCCATGTCACAGAGCCTTGTGGTGTTACATATCTGGGACACAAAACCATGAGCGTATTCTGTAGAGTGGCCAGAATTCATGAAGAAAACAGTAACTTAAGAAGACAGTAAGTGTTGCCCATCCATAAGGCAAAGTGAAGTCCATTAATCTATTGGGCAGTATTAATGTGGGGAAGCTTTCTACTAGAGAAAACAAATCCATTGATGCATTCTCTTTTCTAATGTCTGCAACCACGGATACAGTGGGATACACAGACATAGAAACCCTCACAATGTCAAAGGACTTACTAGAAACAGTTCACTCCACACCAGAAAAAAATGCCTTTCCTACCTATTCTCAGAACATGAGAAAAAAACCACAAACTCACACCCACAACGGCAAAGCCACCTCCTTCCCCCAAGTAGGTCTGTGACTATCCAGAGTGTCTTCTGACTGGTGGGCCATATTATGTTCCCCCGAAATGGCCTGTCCTCTCTCAGATCTGGTCTCCTTGGCCAACTATGTGAAGTTGTCAGGAGACAGCGGTGAGCCACTACCTGCTTTCTCAGGGAAGGTGCCTCTTCAGAGCTCTGCTGGCAATTGGCCATCCTCACATCAGTAGGTACCAAGAAAGACTGACTCTGTCCTTGGAAAAAGCAAACAAGTTAGCCCAATGGGACTAGGACTGGGACTGGCTCTGGGTGCCTGTCTTCATGGATCCCAAGTTCAGAGAATTCAATCACCAAGGAAGTGAGGAGAGGTCACTTCCTTCAGGAACTGAATGAGGTCACTGCCTTGAAAACCACTTTGTCCTAACAGTTGCTTCCAAGGGTCCCATGAGATGGAGGCTGCCCCAACATCCTCTGACACATTCAGAAGTTAGAATGGAATATCAACCTTAGGCACCCAGGTACAGCTCTCCACACAGGCCTGGTTTCTTCCAACTTCTTTACAATAAGAAAAGAGAGGCTGACTTAGACCCATCAATTCATCCTGACCAGGTTGTTTGCCATGGAAGATTTCTATTTCTCTCTCAGGTCCAACATAGCTGCATAAATCTTCTCCAAGGATCATTTCTGCATGGATCTTTGAGGTTCTCAGAAGGTGGAAGATCACCTACATTCCTATATTGTAAGACCAACTCTGTCCCTGCTCTTCTGTAAGTTATATTGATGGAACAGTGTATGTTTAGGGTTAATAACATGTTTGATTTGGGTTAGGAATCATTTTGCGAGATGAATAATGGTATTGGCAACCTTTGATATTTACAAGAGTATATAGGTGAAATATAAGTATGAAAGCAGAAAATTAGGAAAGATTTGAAGCCCAGAAGGGAATTGGACCCTTAAGTGGTATACTTAGCTTTGAGTTATGTGCTGCACAGTTGTCTCAGATAAATCAATATACAATGGCATAGGACCTTGTACCTTGGATGATTGAATGTTGACGAGAACATCCAGTCAAAAAGCGATATTCAGTAAGATGAGGAAGGTAGTAGTTAGGTTTAGAATGAAGAGTGAGTATTGGATTTGAACAAAAAGTTCTTTAGCAATAGGGTTTCGGTTAGAGAGTGAGTGTTAATGTCAGCACATGTGAAGAGTCAGTCACAATGATGAACTGGGGAAAATATGAGGGAAAGCAGATATCAATAAAGACATTAGGAAATCAAGCAAAGTACAAAGTGAGTGATAGGATTAGACATTTTCAACAGGCTTGAGGTTGAATATATAATCTTAGGAAGAATCAAATATGTAGTCACCAATAGGATTGACATTTGAGAGCATTAGGCAACCTGGACATAGATGTTTTTAGTAATCCATGCTCACTTTCCATTTAGGCTTTGGTACAATTGAAAGTGTGACCTTTGCTTCTTGTGTCCAGAATATTTCTGTGATAAAATGTATATGTATATCACGTGACATGAGTATTTCTTCCACCATTTCCAGGAGCAATATTTTGAAGACATATAAATTTGTATTGGGGTACAAATAGGTATACCCTCTGTCTATGAATATAGCAATAACGCATGAATAGACCATACTGGGAATAAATAATATAACTGGATCCACTTTAAATAATGGATTGAATGGATATCTGAAAATATATAAGAAATGTTATAAAGATGCAAAATCAATCATTCCAACCAGTTATATATCTAATGGTCATCTTAGGGTTATGTTTTATCATGAAGGATGTGTGAGTTTTGCTTAAAAATTGATCATGGAAATTGAAAATAATATATTTGAAAAAAGTCTCATGAAAAGACCAGTCAAGAAACATAGGGAAATACATGTGTTCTGGAGCAAGAAGTGATTGAAAGTGAAACAAATGCCTATAAATTTGCTAAGTAGTGGATGAAATATATATCCTATGATGTGCATAAACTGAAGAAATAGTAATGTACCAGTGTTGAATAATAATTAATGTCAAAATACACATCATGTCCCATAGGAATCTACTAGCATTGATGTTAAACTAGGTCAGTTAATGTAGAAATACTAGGATTTGTTTGCACCTTTCACTGAAGTTAGTTTTCAGTACTAGGAAACAAATATGTATTTCAGGTGGATGAATATTTCTGAGAATAATCTTGTGAAAAGTTGATTATTAATCCACATACATGAACATGAATGAATTTAGGGAGTGTATATAAGACACATATATTTCATATTTTGAAAAATCTGGAGATTTATTTTGTATATATATATATATATATATATATATATGTATATATATATATATATACATATATATATATATATACACACACACACACAAACACACACACAAAGACATTCAAAAGTAGAATTATATATGCCAATCGAATTTCACCATGAAATATATATCATCCACAGATCCAAAAATATTCATTTTACTGAACATGGATTTATGTATAATGTTATTCAACTAGGAAGCTCACCATTAGCTTGAATTTTCAGTTCCAACAGCATTTAGGTGGAGTAATCTATTCTCACAAATTGTATCTGCAATGTCAGGCACCTCACAAAAATGTACGTGTGATATCAGGTAGGATTCTATATGTGTATATAAAAATTAATGTGCTGAATAGGTTACAGCGAAAGGGAGATAGGAATTCACATATTTGTTAACTTTAATACACATATAAAACTATTTCAATTAAAAAATGACTAGATTTATAACACCTACCTTTTATCTTGCAAAAGGCAAGTCCAATATACACCATGCCTCTTCTGAACTGCTTGTATTTCAATTCCGTTTGGGTTATTTTTCTCCATCATATTAGTATTTGTAGTTAGCGTCTAGAAGGGTATGGGTTATTGTCAGGAATTTAGTATTTCAATTGGAAAATTGGAAAGTGAATCCAATGTGTATGCAATTATGTGCTGCACAATATTCTTCCCACTCTCATCCAGAACAATGGCTTGACATTAACTTCGCCCCAAGTAAGACGCAATTAGAGAAGAAGAGTTAGAAATTCTGTGAATACATATCTGGAATGGAAAATGCTCAGGAGTTCACAACCTTGGAGGTGGTAGAGGATTTTCCAAAAGTAGGGGACAGGGTTGATCACCCAACATGATCTTTCATTAAAATTGTGAGCCATCTTGCCACAAAGCCATGAAAAGATAATTTTTGCTTTACTATAAATTACTGAAAATTCTGAACCTGCTTAGAATGCCTGACCATGTTTTGAACTCACCCATGCCTGGCTCTCTGACCAGAAAACGGCCCTCTCTGAAACTTTAATGACACCTCATAAATATTCGCCTTCCCTGGCCAGACAATGACCCTCTCTGAGGCTCTAATGGTCCTCATAATTTCTGATGCTGGGGCCAGAAAAAACAAATGTAAACTACAATTAGTGTGATGCTTGTCAAAGTTCTGTTTTCTGTAACCCCCCTTTTGTGTAACTTTCTGGGCTATAAAGCTGGGCTGTAGGAAAGGTGGGGTTGCTGTCTTGTTCCCGCCATTTTGAGAGGGAGAGGCAGCCCGGCTGCTTGAAATATTAAGCTTGCCTTAATTTGATTTTAATTGGAGTCAGTGGTCTTTTCTTGTGTCCTGGACTAACATTTTGGAGTTCCCCAGCAACATGACCCGACCAGATCACAAAGCCATACTGCTGGAAATTCTGAAGCTGGCCTATCCTCCAGGACTCCAGGCTGGAGAGCCAAGTTCCAAGGCCTTGGAATGAGCCTTCAGTCCGTGGATCACTGCAGTGAACCATCGCACTAAAACTATTATCAAGCACCTGGTGGAGGAGGCCTTCATAGGTAAGAGGCGCCTTTATAACATCTGATATCCGGTTAAGGGAGTTCTCTTCTGATGACAGAGAGGTGGCCTGGGAAGGCTCACATATACTCCTGTCCGGGACAGTAATAGGAATCCTTCTTTCCTCTGTTCTTTTCTGTAGGGAATACCTCTGAAAGTGTAGAGAGGTGCCGACTGGCACCAGGAGCTCCTACCCCGGAGCTTTAGCAAGACGCTGCATTGCTCCTCTGGTTTTCTGTTTATTCGCCGAGTTTCTGGTTTTTTTTGTGTGTGTTTTGTTCTGTGTTCTAAATGTTTTTTATTTGTTTGTTTTTGTGCGTTTTGTTGTGTGATTTCTGTGGTAAAAACTTAAGGATATTGGACGTGAAAATGGGTAATAAAGCATGTAAGCCTGTCACCACTTTGGACTGTGTTTTAAAGAAATGGGATGCACTATACCCCCCTTTGTTAAGCAGGATGAGAGAAGCCCCTAGCTGGCTGTCTGGAGCACACCCACTGCAGAGGGCAATGCCTGCTGGAGACCTAATAACTGAGTATCTTCCAGGTTAACAAGTGAAGCTCCTTTAAAACCCCTTGTCCCTCCAGATCAAGAGAGTCACAACTTTGGACAGAGTCCCCTGTTTTTATCCTTTGTTAGCAAAGCAGTAAACCTCCCTTTTACTTTTTCTCAAACCCTGTCCTTATATTAAATTGGTATTAATTGGCTTCAAGGTCCAGAACCGAAATTTAAGTTACAAATTTTGATAACCTCCCGACCCCGGAATTTTTGAGAGCTGACTACTGAAATGTTAGGAGATTCAGCGTGCTTGGGCTGGAACCAAACCAGAGGAGCTAATCCTGTTTAAGTAAAAGACGGGACTGAGGGACTCCCAGCAGCTGCCGAAGTCCTGTTGCTTCAGTAAATTCCCTCCTTCCTTCCCTGCACTGTAAGTATTATGCCACCTCTGTTTTCTTAAAAAAGAGAAAAAGAAAAAGGAGACACTAAATGCAGTAAAGTCACCATGAAGACCTTTGATATTACATTTCAGGTTGCCCCTCTGTGAAAACATCTGATGCCCTTGTGGGGACATCTATCATGCCACTGGTGTAGGAGATTTTTCTCTTATCTGCTGTTTTAAAGGCTTCTGTCCTGTCAGCCATAGTCTGGAGCTCCTTTCTGTCTGTCTTTTGTCTTTGTTTCTGGCCATTTAAGACATGTGCAATAATGTGTTGATATTATAAATTGTTTCTTGGGAATGATCTTAGCTGAATGTGTGTCTAAATGATGATGTTTTATTGTAACAATATGGTATCTGGATGGGTTTTTGTAGCATTGCTCAATCTTGCAGTTAAAAGTCGGGTTTAGGTAATTTTTTAGTTTATGATTTCAGATAATTCATGCCAGAGAACTTAAATACTTAAAATGGAAAACTAAAGAATTCTACTTCCAAGTTGGCAAGTAACTTCCCAATCATTTAGTCTTTTTTTTCACCAATTTTTAATTGGGTAGCCTGGGTAAATGTCACAGTGTGTCAGTGCATTAATTTGGACAAGGATAGTAAATCATAGTATGGTATCTGTTGACAAAACAAGATGTTAAGGTATAAAATTTTGAATTGTATCTTAAAATTGTATCATAATTTTCAACATCCTCACCTGAAAATTATGGTTAAAGTGCCTTAGGCCTGAGGTGTCCGCTCAGAATATCAGTTTTGTCCAGCTCCTTCCAGAACTCAGCCAGGACTTATGTTGAAATGTAAATGAAAGAAGCCTACAAGCTCAGTAGGAGACTGATCTGATGTCTAAGTGGGAAAAAAAAGGTAAATCGTATGGTATTTACTAATTACTGGCCAGTCATTTTTTCTAGGACTCTCATTTTTTTCCTTAGATTCTGTATTTTTTTTTGAGCTCATTATTTTGATCCTAGAGAACTAGGTTAATATTTTTCTCATCAGTTCTATCTTTGACCAACAGTGGAGTTCTGAAACATTACAATGGAGATTTCACCTGTGAAAAGCTACAAGGCCTTACTATTATTATTTGTGCACACTTTTGTTATGTGTTGTATGTCCATATATCCATATGTTCGTATATCATATATATGATATACAAATTAACATATATAAGGAGCGATCATTAAAAAAAAGCACTCATAAAAACAAATTTTAAAAAGTGGATTCGAAGATCTTTAATTCATGTGAGTTAAATGGTTCACTTTAAATTTGGATAAACAAATAACAATAAATGTCTTTAAATTTAAGCTTACAAGTTTTTCTAGCTGCTCAAAAATCTAATAAAATATTAATGTCTATAAAATGTCTAATATGCCTTGGTTCTAGGACTTTTCCTTTAACAAAAAAATGGTTTACACTGTTCAATACATTTCTCTAATATTTTGATAAATAAGTGAATTAAATTTGATATGGGATTACTCATTCATGAGTACTTTTGTTAGATATCTGATTGATTTAGTAAGGTCTGTATAAGTTTGTTCTAAAGTCTGTATAAGATTGTAAAAATCAGTCATGTGATAAAGCGACACAAATTTCTGAAAACAAAAGTTTACCCATAACATTGTGTTTATTTTTATTTTTCTAGAGCAAGCAACCATAAAAATTAAACAACTGATTAAATAAGAACTGTTATTTTAGAGCACTGTACTGGAATTTCTTTAAAAGCTAAATTTGGTTAATGTAAAAACATCAATGTCATTGTGATGCTATTAATGTGCTCATATCTTCCAGGTATACAAGTCTGTAAGGTAGAAACTTTAAAAGAGCATTACATCAAGCTGGTGTTCTGAAGTTGTATGGTAAAAAAAATATATATATATATATTGGGGATTTATTTACTTGTTATCAATAAGATATGTAAAGTTTTAAGTTACTTTTTACATTGGGGAAAAATTTAAATATATTTTTAAGTTAATGAGCTCCTAATCTATGTAAAGGTTAAAAACTTTCAGCCTTTCTTTAATTCATGTTTTAAATGTGATATCATATGGTGTTAGCTAATGTTCATGTGACCTCAAACAATTTGTGTAAACTGTGTAAGATGATAAATAAAAAAAAAAAAGATCAGCTTTAGAACTAAAAGACTTAAGATTTATATAGATCTCTGCCTTACCTGAGATAAGGCTCTGTGTCTCATCTTACAACATGTGAGAATAACTACGAAAGCAGTAGGTCAGATGTTATTTAATTTAAAGTTACGTTCAGAAGTTTTTTTTTTTTTTCTGTCAAGATTACTAGGATCTCAAAAAGGGGATATAATTTATAACTCAGCCAAAAATTCAGGGTAGCTATTACACGAACTAAGTATTTTTACTCTTGTTAATTTTATTTTGTAATTTCCTTATAAGTTAACTAAAGATTCCCTGTTAGTGTTTTACAAAAGAGTTGCTTTTGAACACAACATTGGTTAATTTAAGATAATAAGGCATCACCTACAAGACAGAAAAATACAGATCCCAAATAATAAAAAGATAAATAATTTTAAATTATAGACATTAAAGCACAGTACTCTTAATATAAGGCTGTTAAAATTTATTTGTTGGATGTTTAAGATTAGGATTTAAAATTTAATTTAAATGAAAAGGGACAATAAAACAAATTTTGGCTCTTGACCTCTGAGTCAGTTTGTATCCAGGGAACAGGAGACTTCTCTAAAGAACTTTGCAACTCTCAGTCACATAAACTCCTGATCAGGAAGATTAATGAGGCCACTGGAGAACAGAAAGCCAATCAGTGCATTTTCTATGAAGAAGAGAGTCATCAGAGAAGGGAGATATTCCTGATGCTTCTGAGAGAAGCCACATGGTCAAGCAAGACCTGGAATCACCTAGCGCAAATGGCACTAGCAGAACTGAGAAGCTGCTCTCAAGTTTCCCCAGAAATGACTCCCATAAAATCTCAGCTGACTGTTAACAATAGATAGAAACAAAAGTCAGTTTTACTGCTTCATCTTAAACTCTTAGCAAAGACAGATAAACCCAAAATACAGCCATTCCTGGGCATTTTAAATAATAATAGTTATAATAATATTTTAACGTATACACTTTATGGTAGCCTCCCAAAATAAGTAAGACTGGAGGCTACAAAGAAAGATTCTCAGAGAGGAATGCCTGATGAGAATAAAAAGAGACTATCAAGAGGAGCTACCAGAGGCAGAAGTTTTTTGTTTAAGGCCTACAGATATTCCTAACCTACACAGGTAGGCTTGGTGTTTGCTAGTATGATTATCCAGCCCTGACTAACAGAATTAAAGGTTTCTCTATTACACACAGAGGTCATACTAGTAAAAGGAATTTGCAAGATCAGATGACATTAAATTATTAAACTGTATCTTATGGGGTGGGACAACTGTGACACTAAAAGTTAAATATTAAGTTGAAAGTCCTGATAACTGGGGATATTGAAGACAGATGAGGGGACATCTATACAGTGACTTGTTTCAGCAGCTGCAACATTTATTCAGTACTCATGGTTTTTGTTTCTCTCATAGAAGAACCCATCCCCAGATGACTTTACAAACTGTTCTACCACAACCAGACTTCAAACCGAACTGACTTCTAAAAGGCAACTCATGTCCCTCATGCTGTGCCCCCTCATGTCACCCTCTCTCAGCTCAGAAGAAGCCAAAATGAGTGACGCCACTCTTCTTACAACAATGGAGCCAAAAATAAATAGACTTTCATTTTAAGTAATTAATTAAGTCAGGTAAAATCAGGGAGACTGGTTTTGTGTGAGTTCAAAAAATATGGAGACTGTTACGTGAGGTATTAAAATTCCCTCAGTGCTCTTCCCCTACCCTATCAAAGATTTGAAAGGGACACATTAGAAAAGGGGGGAATGATAGACCCAACCTGATCTTTTATTAAAATTGGGATCCATCTTGCCACAAAGCCATGAAAAGAAAATTTTGGCTTGACTATAAATTACACCAAATTCTGAACCTGCTTGCAATGCCTGCCCGTGGCCTTGAACTCACCCATGCCTGGCTCTTTGACCAGGAACAGCCCTCTATGAAACTTTATTGACACCTCATAAATACTGGCCTTCCCTGGCCAGACAATGACCCTCTCTGGGGCTCTAATGGTCTTCATAAATTCTGATGTTGGGGCCAGCAAATATATATATATATATATATAAACTACGATTAGTTTGATGCTTGTCAAATTTCTGATATTTTAACCCCCCTGTAGTGTAAAATTCTGGGTTATAAACCTGGGCTGTAGGAAATTTGGGTGGCTGTCTTGTTCCCACTGTTTTGGGAGGGAGAGGCCACCTGGGCAGTGGAAAATATAAGCTTGCTTTAACTTGATTTTAATTGGAGTCAGTGGTCTTTTCTTGCATCCTGGTCTAATAGGTAAATGCTATCAAACAAGGAGCTCTGCCAGCCTGAAGACTTCCTTAGAAACTGCCTCTGACGATGGGCACTTGACATATATGTTGTTGTCAGGAGCTTTAGCTTTCTTTCTAATGAGACCATCAAAGCTGGATCTGCATCTATGTGACCTGGAGGGCATGGTTTCTTGTTTTTCAAAGGACATGAGGCAGCAGTGCTGAATTCACTCTTTGTAGGTAAACTGTCGCCACTGAAGGCTAAGTGACTCCCCGTGTGGACTGTGAAGCAATTTGGTCATCCTCCACTTTTCGTGGTGTTTCTTGCTGCTGCACTGGGAATTTGTTATTTGCTTCACAAAATACAAGGAATTCAGCTGGGACACAGTGCTGGAGGGAGTTCTTTCACATGAGATGGGTCAGGGTCTGCAGGAGAATGCATAAACCAGGCTTCTATCCCACATAGCTTGTCCCCTTGACCATTGCACCTGATTCTAAACATTGTCCTGAAACATCTCCATATAACAAGATGCCTTATATGGAGAGTTATCAGACGTATAAGTGATTCCTGGCTGCACAATGTCAGCCACAAGCCATTTGGAAGTCAATGGCAGATACACATGGCCCGACCACAGATGTTTTATCACACACCTGCACACCACAGCTCTGGGCCCACTACTCAGCAGGCTCCAACATACTGGTATCTCTGTTCTACATCATTTTCATGAAACCTAGTCAATCAAGGCACTGTCTGGTACACACTTCATCAGCAAGAGGACATTGAAAGGTTCTCCAGTGCCACCTGGTCATGAAAATTTCAAAAATTTCATGGTATTTATCTAGCCATTTTTCAAGGATGAAGTTGGAGAAATTGTGGGTTTCAATTCATTCAGGAACCATTAATGTTTGAGGAAGCACATTTCAAGGAAACTCTGGAGAATTCTCAGAGGCAAGGCTTCCCAAAGAGTGGCCAAAAAGACACATGGAGCCAGGCCCATTGAGGTCTACAATGTGAGGCCCATGTGTGTTTTGACTGTCAACGATGGCTGCCAAGTCTTTCAGTATAAAATAATGTGATGCCCTGGCAGAGATTGACAATGCTCTGTGGAAAGCCACCCTGGGCATTGATCTCAGTTTCCAAAGGCAACTCTCATGCGTGGTCTCCTAAAATCCCAACACAATTCATGGCAATACTTCTCTGAGGTCAGTTCCTGAACTCAATCTGTAAGGGGAATCACACCAGAGTTCAAGCCCAGGTGGACCTAGGCATCTCTTCCAACCACCAAACAAATGACCACAATTAAAACCAAAACACTCCCAAATGGCCCTCATCTTCTTCCACATAGACACTCTTCATAACCTCTGGCTGGAGGTTTCCATGAGGGGCACAGCCCAAGACAGTTTTCCAAATGAACTCCCTTGCCCCTCATTTGCCTAAAGTCAGGGTGGCCTGGACTCCCTTCCTGTGAACCAATAGTGATCAAATAGTCCTGCTCTTAATACTGCTCTGCTTCTCTAATTTGAGGCCTACTGACTGTCTGGTATATATTCTTTATGTGAATTGGTGTCATGAGAAAACACAAGCCCTTATGTGCTAGCCTCTGTAGGGCTTTGAAGAACTGATTTGACACAAAGGATCCCTATTCTCACGTGATGGAGGTCAGGAAGCTTACAGAGGAAGGCGAGAGACTTCATCCACAATGACTGCTCTTTTGGCCATTTTCGTTTTGCATGCACACTTGGAAACTTTCTTTAGATCCATCAGGTGCTGAGAATCTAAGCCGCTGCCTCACACAGGGCAAAGAGGATGATTCAGCCACATCTCTTTCCAAAGCAATTAAGCAAAGAGCCACAGGTGATGCCCATTCATTTCCATTTGAAAACTCTTTTTTTCTGGCTTCACAAAGGGGTTTCCTGAGGCAAAGATCTTCCTGACATTTAGGAAAACAGAACAATAGGTAAGCAAAAGGCCGAGTGCAGTGTTTTTCCACTGAGACTTTAATGGTCACACTGATATGTGAGTTTTCTGAGATGCTTCTATTCTCTTCAGCTATCCAGTACATGGCCATGTCACAGAGCTTGGAGGTGGTACATATCTTGGAAACCAAACCATGAGGCTATTCTGGAGAGTGGCCAGTATTCAGGAAGAAAACAAGAACTTAGGAAGATAGTAGGTGTTGCCCATCCATAAGGCAAGCCTCTCTCCATTCTTAAATTGTGCAGTATGAATGTTGGGAAGCTTTCTACTAGACAGGACACAACCATTGATGCATTCGCTTTTCAAATGTCTACAACCACAGATACAGTGGAATGCACAGACATAGAAACACTCGCGTTGTCAAACGACTTTCTAGAAACATTCCAGTCCAAACAAACAAACAGTCTTTCCTACCTATTCTCAGAAAAGAGACAAAACCACAAACTCACACCAACACCCACAACGGCACCTCCTTCCCCCAAGTATGTTGGTGAATATATTGAGTGTCCTCTGACTGGTGGTCCATACTATGTTCCCCCAAAATGGCCTGTTCTGTCTCAGATCTGGTCTCCTTCGCCAACTCTGTGAAGTTGTCAGGAGCCATGGTTGAGCCACTACCTGCTTTCTCAGAAAAGGCTCCTCTTCAGAGGTCTCCTGACATTTGGCCATTATCACTTCAGTAGGTACCAACAAAGACTGACTCTGTCCTTGGTAAATCCAAACAATTGAGACCACTGGGACTGGGACTGGGACTTACTCTGGGTTCCTGGCTTCCTGGATCCCAAGTTCAGAGTGTTCCATCACCAAGGAAGTGTGTACTGATATTTGCTTCTAAGGGTCCCAGGAGATGGAGACTGCCCCTACTTTCTGTGACAGTTTCACAAGTTAGAATGGTATATCAACAATAGGCACCCGGGAACAGCTCTTCTCACAGGCCTGGTTTGGTCCATCTTCTCTATATTAAGAAGAGAAAGGCTGATTCAGATACATCTCTTCATTCTGACCCAGTTGTTTAACATTGAAAATGACTTTTGCTCTCTCAGGTCCTTCATAGCTGCCTTCTTCTCCATGTATCATTTCTGCATGGACCTTTGAGGTTCTCATCAGGTGGAAGATACCCTACAATCCAGTATTGGAAGACCAACTCTCTCCCTGATCTTCTGTAAAGTTAGATTGAGGGAACAGTGTATGGTTAGGGTTAACAACATGTTCAATTGGGTTAGGAATAATTCTGCAGGATGAATAATGGTTATGGGAACATGTGATATTTACAAAATATACAGTTGAAATATAGGTATGAAAACAGAAATCTAGGTGAGATTTGATGCCCAGAAGGGCATTGGGCCCTTGATTGGGATACTTAGCTTTGAATTAATTTCTGCACAGATGTCTCAGATAAATCAATATACAATGGTATAGGATATTGTACCTTGGATGATTGAATGTCGAAGAGAACATGCAGTCAAAAAGGGATAGTCGGTAGGATTAGAAAGATAGACGGTAGTTTTAGAAAGATGAGTGAGTATAGGATTTGGACAAAATGGTCTTTAGCAATAGGGTTTCATGTAGAGAGTGAATGTAAATGTCAGCACATGTTAAGAGGCAGTCACAATGATGAACTGGGGAAAATATATATCAATAGAGACATTAGGAAATCAGGCAAAGTATAAGGTGAGTAATAGGATTAGACATTTTCAACAGGTTTGAGGTTGAATATATAATCTTAGGAAGAAACAAATATGTAGTCACCAATAGGATCCACATTTGAGAGCAATAGGCAAACTGGACATGGATGATTTTAGTAATCCATGTTCAATTTCCATTTAGGCTTTAGTACAATCATAAGTGTGACATTTGCTTTTTGTTTCCAGAATATTACTGTGATAAAATGTATATGTAGATCAGGTGACATGAGTATTTCTTTCACCATTTCTAGGAACAGTATTTTGAAGACGTGTAAATTAGTATTTTGAATACAAATAGGTGTACACTGTGTCTATGAATATAGAAATAATGCATGAATAGACCATACTGTGAATAAATAATATAACTGGTTCCAACTTAAATAATGGTTCAAATTGATATCTGAAAATATACAGGAAACCTTATATTGATATATATCCATTCATTCAAACCAGTTATACATCTAATGGTAATATTAGGGTTATGGTTTATCATGAAGAATGTGTGAGTTTTGCTTCAAAAGTAATTGTGGAAATCGAAAATAATGTGTTTGGAAAGAAGTCTCATGAAAAGACCAGTCATGTAACCTGGAGGAATACATGTGTTCTGAAGCAGGAAGTGATTGAAAGTGAAACAAAAGCCTTTAAATTTGTGAACTTGTGGATGAAATATATATCTTATGATGTGCATAAACTGAGGAAATAGTAATGTACAAGTGTTGAAAAAAAATGAACGTCAAAATACACATCATGTCCTATAGAAATCTACTTGCATTTATATTAACCTGGGTCAATTAGTGTAAAAATATTAGGATATGTATGCACAATTCACTTAACTTAGTTTTCAGTACTAGGAAACAAATACGTATTTCAGGAGGATGAATATGTCTTAGAATAATCTTATGAAAAGTTGATTATAAATATGCACTTAAATATTAATGAATTTAGGGAGTACATAATAAGATACATTTATTTCATATTTTGAAAACTCTGGAGAGTGTATATATATATATATATATATATATATATATATATATATATATATATATATATTAAAATACACACACAGAAATTAAAAAGTATTAATATACAAGCCAAATGAAATTCACCATGAAATATATATCATCCACAGATCTAAAAATATTCATTTTACTGAACATGAATTTATGTATAATGTTGTTCAGCTAGGATACTCACTCATAGGTTGAATTTTCCGTTTCAACAGTGTTTAACAGGAGTGATCTCTTCTCACAATTTGTATCTGCCAAGTGAGCCACCTCACAAGAATGTACGTGTGGTACCAGGTAGGATTCTATATGTGCATATAAAAATATATGTGCTGAATAGGCTACAGAGAAATGGAGACATGAATTCACATATTTGTTAACTTTAAAAACACATGGAGAAGTGTTTCAACAAAAAAATGACTAGATTTAAAACTCCTACCATATATAATGCAAAAGGAACGTCCAAATGTTAACCTTGCATCCTCTGAACTACTTGTATTTCAATTTGGTTTGGTCTATTTTTATCCATCATAATAGGATTTGTAGTCAGAGTCTAGTAGGGAGTGGGTTACTATGAGGGATTCAGTATTTTGAATGAATAATTGGAAAATGAATCCAATGTGTATGCAAATATGTGCTACAAAAAAATCTTCCCACTCTCATCCAGAACAATGCCTTGACATTACCTTAGCCCCAAGTAAGATACAATTAGAGGAGAAGAGTTAGAAAATCTAGGAATACATATCTGGAATGGAAAATGCTCTGGAGTTCACAACACTGGAGGTGGTAGAGGAGTTTCCAAAAGTAATGGAGACTGTAAAAACTCCACAAACATGGAAGTGTGCAGGCCTCAAGACATCTGGGAAACTGTCTTTGAGGTTGTACACTTGAAATATATGTTGTTTTCAGGAGCTTTAGCTTCCTTTTTAGTGAGACCATCAAAGCTGTGTATGCATCTGTTACATGGAGGACATGGTTTCTTATTTTCCAATGAACATGAGGTAGCAGTGCTGAATTCTCTCTTTGTGGGTTTACTGTGGCCACTGGGGTCTAAGAATCTTTCCGTGTAGACTGTGAAGCCATTTGGTCATTCTCCAATTTTGTTGTGTTTCTTGTTGCTGCACTGGGAGTTTGGTATTTGCTTCACAAAATACAAGGAGTTCCACTGGGACACAGTGCTGGAGGGAGTTCTGTCACGTGTGGTGTGTAAGGGTCTGCAGGAGAATGCACCAACCAGGCTTCTACGCCACATTGCTTGCCCCCTTGACCATAGCAACTTGATTCTGAACATTGCCCTGAAAACTCTCCATCTAACAAGATGGCTTAATATACAAAGGTATGCTGGCTGCACCATGTCAGTCACAAGCCTTTGGAAGCCAAAGTAAGATCCACATGACCCCACCACAGATATTTTATCACACAACTGCACACCACAGCTCTGGGCCCACTACTCAACAGGCTCCACCATACTGGCAGCTCTGTTCTACACCATTTTCATGAAACCCAGTCAAGGAAGGCACTGTCTGGTACACTCTTGATCAGCAACAGGACATCCAAAGGTTCTCCAGTGCCACCTGGTCGTGGAAATTTCAAAAATTTCATGGTATTTATCTAGACATTTTTCAAGGATGAAGTTGGAGAAACTGTGGGTTTCAATTCATTCAGGAACCATTAAATTTTTAGGAAGCACATTTCAAGGAAAACTCTGGAGAATTTTCAGAGGCAAGTCTTCCCAAAGAGTGGCCAAAAGGCCACATGAAGCCAGGCCCATTGAGGTCTACAATGTGAGGTCCATGTGTGTTTTGACTCTCAACAATGGCTGCCAAGTCTTTCAGAATAAAATCATGTGATGTCCTGGCTGAGATTGACAGTGCTTGGTGAATAGCCACCCCAGGCTTAGATCTCAGTTTCCAATGGCGACTCTCATGCATGGCCGCCTAAAATCCCAACACAATTAATGGCAATATTTCTCTGAGGTCAGTTCCAGAAATCAGTCTTTAAGGGGAATCGCACCAGAATTCCAGCCCAGGTGGACCCAGGATTCTCTTCTAACCACCAACAATTGACCACAATTAAAACCAAAAAACTCCCACATGGCCCTCATCTTCTTCAACATAGACACTCTGAATAACCTCTAGCTAGAGGTTTCCATGACGGGCGCAGCCCAAGACAGTGTCCAAAATAAGCTCCCTTGCCCCTCATTTGCCTAAAGTCAGAGTGGACTAGACACCATTCCTGTGAACCAAGAGTGATCAAATAGCCCTTCTTTAATACTGCTCTGCTTCTCCAGTTTGAGGCCAACTGACTGGTATAGATTCTTTATGTGAATTGGTGTCCTGACAAAACCCAAGCACCTATTGGCTAGCCTCTGCAGAGCTTTGAAGAACTGGTTTGACCTAACGGATCCCTATTCTCACTTGATGGAGGTCAGGAAGCTTACAGAGGAAGGCGAGAGACTTCATCCACAATGACTGCTCTTTTGGCCATTTTGGTTTTGGATGCACACTTGGAAACTTTCTTTAGATCCATCAGGTGCTGAGAATCTAAGCCACTGCCTCACAGAGGGCAAAGAGGCTGATTCAGCCACATCCATTTCCAAAGCAATTAAGCAAAGAGCCACAGGTGACGCCCATCCTTTTCCATTTGAAAACTGATTTCTTCAGGTTTCACACAGGGGTGGCCTGAGGCAAACACGTTCCTGACATTCAGGACAACAGAACAATAGGTAAGCAAAAGTCCAAAGAAGTATTTCTCCACTGAGACTTTACTGGTCGCACTGATATCTGAGTTTTCTGAGATGCTCTCATTCCCTTCAGCTATCCAGTACATGATCATGTCACAGAGCTTGGAGGTGGTACATATCTTGGAAATAATACCATGAGGCTATTCTGGAGAGTGGCCAGTATTCAGGAAGAAAAGAGGAACTTAAGAAGATAATAGGTGTTGCCCATCCATAAGGCAAGCAGCTCTTTATTCTTTAATTTGGCAAGATGAATGCTGGGAAGCTTTCTACTAGACAGGACACAACCATTGATGAATTCTCTTTTCAAATGTCTACAAAAACGGATTCAGTGGGATACACAGACATAGAAACACTCGCGTTGTCAAACGACTTTCTAGAAACATTCCAGTCTAAACAAACAAACCGCCTTTCCTACCTATTCTCAGAACATGAGACAAAACCACAAACTCACACAGACACCCACAACGGAATCTCCTTCCCCCAAGTATGTCTGTGAGTATCCTGAGTGTCCTCTGACTGGTGGGCCATACTATGTTCCACCAAAATGGCCTGTCCTATCTCAGACCTGGACTTCTTTGCCAACTCTGTGAAGTTGTCAGGAGCCATGGTTGAGCCACTACCTGCTTTCTCAGAAAAGGCCCCTCTTCAGAGCTCTCCTGGCATTTGGCCATTCTCACTTCAGTAGGTACTAAGAAAGACTGACTCTGTCCTTGGTAAATCCAAACAAATGAGACCACTGGGACTGGGACTGGGACTGGCTCTGGGTGCCTGGCTTCCTGGATCCCGAGTTCAGAGAGTTCCATCACCAAGGAAGTGTGATAGGTCACTTCCTTCACGAACTGAATGAGGTCACTGGGTTGGCAACCACTTTTTCCTAACAGTTGCTTCCAAGGGTCCCATGAGATGGAGGCTGCCCATACTTCCTGTGACACTTTCACAAGATAGAATGGTATATCAACCATAGGCACCCGGGAACAGCTCTCCACACAGCCCTGGTTTGGTCGATTTAATCTACATTAAGAAGAGAGAGGCTTTCAGACACATCCCTTCATTTTGACCAGGTTGTTTTACATGGAAGTTGACTTTTGCTCTCTCAGGTCTTTCATAGGTGTCTACATCTTCTTCAGGGATCATTTCTGCACGGAACTTTGAGGTTCTCAGCAGGAGGAAGATCCCCTACATTCCTGTATTGTAAGACCAACAATATCCTTTTTCTTCTGTTAAGTTATATTGAGGAAATATTGCATGGTTAAGGGTAATAACAGGTTCGATTTGGTTTAGGAATCATTCTGCAGGATGAATTATGGTATTGGGAACCTGCGATATTTACAAGAATATACTGGTGAAATATAAGTATAAAAACAGAAATCTAGGTAATATTTGAAGTCCAGAAGGGCATTGGGTGGCCTGAACACCCTTCCTTTGAATCAGGAATGATCAAATAGCCCTGCCGCTAATACTGCACTGCTTCTCCAATTTGAGGCTTACTGACTGTGAGGTATAGATTCTTTATGTGATTTGGAGACATGAGAAAACCCAAGCACCTATTGTCTCATGCCACAGCAAATGGTTTATTGGGGGTCCAGCATGCTGGGGCTCAAAGCTCACTTCAGAGGAGGAAAGAACAAAGAGCCCCGAGAACAACTTGAGAAGAGATTATATACAATCTTTAGAGAGTGCAGGGACTTTATATACATCATAGCCTCCTTTAGCAAATATCATATACTGTGGGAAAATCAAATATCAACTCTAAAACATGATTAGCACATTCATTGGTGGGAACAGTTCGGGCAGGGGGTGATTGGTCAGCCCTGAGAAGGGGTATACATTTAAACTGATTGGTTGAAGCCCTGAAATGTATACGTGCTGAGATGCACGGTTTCTGGGAAGGGGTTGTTAAGTAACTAGGTGGTCAGGAAAGATTTCAACACATCTAATGGGCAGTTCCGGGAATTGTCTTCACTGACACAGGAATTTAAGGTTCTGAGCACAGCTTGTAAACTTTACAAAACCTGGTTCTTTACGTTTCAATTTTAATTTATTTAATTCTTTCATTTCTCCTTTTTCTGCCTACTTTTAATTTTAAAAGTAATGAATCATAATTTTTGTGGGGTCTCACATTCTATTTCTGCCAGTGAAGTGTATTTCTGTCTGATTACCATGAGTTTTACCTGCCCAATCTGAGCCTGGAGAAAGGAAACTATGAGGTTAAGCAAACAAGGTCCCACAGTTATCAACACCATAAGCATGATCAGGGGTCCAGCTAAGGCTGATAGGAGTGTAGTTAACCAGGGGGACAAGGTAAACCATGACTCAAACCACACTTGTTGAATCTCCCTTTCTCTCTGGTGCTCTTCAAGGCATTTTCTCAATTTACTCATGGATTATTTTACAACTCCAGTATGGTCAGCATAAAAACAGCATTTTTCTCTCAGTACAGCACAGAGGCCCCCCTCCCTTATTAAATGGACGTCTAATCCTCACCTGTTCTGTAAAACAACTTTAGAGAGAGAGGTTAAGGATTCCTGAAAAACTGTGATGGAGGTCTCTAACGTCTTCAAGTCTTGATTTATTGCTGTTTCTAATCAGTCCATTTGTTGTGACCCATGGATCATATCAGCTGTTCCTGTACCCACTCCTGCAGCAGCTCCTAGCCCCAATAGGATGGCTAGAGTAAGGGACACTGGCTCCCGGCAAAATCGGGCTGTTTGTCCACCTAGTAGACCTTCTGGATCATGATAGAGCACCCTGGGGGGTATCTGCACCATTACACCATAATGTACAGAGCTGTCAAATACCTGGGCTGAAATGCAAGGAGTTCTGACTGTGTGGAGTTCAGTACCATAAAGGTTCCTTTAATTAGTTCCCAGGGGGAGGAGTCAGCTGTACTCTGGACTGGGGAAGTAGGCAAAGACGGAAACTGCGAAGTATGAGATGGTAGAGGGGTTTTGGTAGTTCTAGGCATGGGAGGTTTAGGAGGCTTAATTCCAGACTTGAATGGATTGGGCCCTATTGCTGTGGGATTTTCTTCCTTTTTAAGCCGAATGGTGAACCAGAGACCAAAGTCATAGCCAGGGCCATTAATATAGAATCGCATTCCCCAAGTATTTCCCATAGGCCATGTTGTTCTGAGGTAGCCCCTTCCTTTGGAAGTGAAAGTTATATTGAGGGGGTAACATAGACTATTTTTTCCACAGCAAGTTTTTGACACCACTTGGATAGCGGCACATTTATTGGGATCAATCCAGATGTCATTTCATCCTACCGAATCATACTGTCTGGGGAGTTTGGGTTTCACAATGTAGCTCCCGTGTGTTCACAACCCCAAGATCTACAATAAAAGTCACTGGGTCCTCCACAGGTTTGGGCCTGTTTGCGATTTCAGAAATCAGCTGGGCACACTTAATAAACAAGACTGGCTAGTTTACACCTGAGCTGGGGAGATGACATCAATAATTCATGGGGTAAGTTGGTTTGGGCTTTAGTGGGATCTGTGTGGGGTCCACTATGTCAGGGAGATCCCAGTCAGAGAGGCCTATGGCAAGCTGACAAATGTCCGGGTGGAGAGATGGCCACCAAGTCCATAAGGGGGCTGTATGTGAAATAGACCACACTACTTGCCCAGTAGGATTTATAACTTGCCATTGTTGCTGAACAGGCTGATGGGGATTAGGACTGCTGGTGGTCAGGGGAAGAATCCATAGCCCTACCCACACCACAGACATGCAACTTGAGAGGGTTACCAGTCTGTTCCAGTTTCCAGCCAGAGTATGGACAGGGCACAGGATTGAGATGGGAGGCATGGATCCAGGAAGTGATCCCATCCACTTTCACCACTGTAGGTGTTATAAGCAGCACCTGGTATGGTCCTTTCCAGCAGGGTTCCAGGGATGACACCCGATACTGTCTCATGTAGACGAAGTCTCCCACTTGATATCGATGTGGAGTTCCCTCATCTCCAGGATGATAAGCAGTGGCCAACTGTTTCCACAGGTATCGCTGGGTGCTGGGTTTGTTCAAGGGCTTTAAGTCTGTCTAGCAAGGGTGTGTGAAAGGAATCATTAATCTCAGAGTTGGGGTTAGGTCCCTTAATGGAGGAGGGGCACCGTAGAGAATTTCATAAGGGGTGAGGTTACACAAAGGGGCGGAGGGGTATTTCTTGCACGAAAAAGTACATGAGGTAGGAGCATAGTCCAATTTTTTATGCCGGTCTCCAAGATTAATTTCGTTAAGTCTCTTTGATGGTTCTATTCATCGTTTCTACCTGTCCTGAGCTCTGGGGTCTATAAGCACAATATAACTTCCAAGTAATCCCCAGGGTCCTGGAAAATCCCTGACTTACCTGGGCCACGGATGCTGGTCCGTTATCAGACCCTATTACCTTAGGCAGGCCGAACCTTGGAAAACTGTCTTCTAGGATCTTTTTGACCACCATCTGAGCTGTTTCTTTCTTCATGGGGAAGGCTTCGACCCATCCTGAAAAAGTATCTACAAAGACTAGGAGATATTTAAGTCCATACCTTGCTAGCTTAATTTCAGAAAAGTCCACTTCCCAGAATTGTCCTGGTCTGGTTCCTCGTATGCGCTTCCCTGCAGGAATCTTGGATGGGAAAGTATTAACTAATTGGAAGACTTGAAAAGCTCTAGTCACCTGCTCAGCTATTTTTTTCCTCTTTGAGTCAGTCAATAATAAGTCCTTTCTTCGGTCCTTTAAGAGTGCCTATAACTTCTTTGAGCCTAAGTGGTTTAGCTGGTGTACGTCTTTGACATAAAGGTGGGCTTTTTGAAATTGTAAACTTGGCTCTGTAGGGTCCCAGATTTCTGTATCTGTCTCCTCAGATGATAAGTTGCCTGAATGTTCCGGGGCAGCCAAGTCTCCTGATTTTTGTTCCCCCCGGTGTGGAAAAAGTTAACAGAGTCACTCTGTTTAGGGCTGCCAATTAAGCTTCCTCATCTGCCCTTCTGTTTCCAACTGCCACAGGGTTGTTTCTCTTCTGGTGCCCGGGACAGTCCACTATAGCTAGTTCCTTATGGCCCTGCACTGCTGAGCCAAGGTGGAGGATCTAATCTTTATTTTTTATTTTTTTCCCGGCAGAGGTTAATAGCCCGCATTGTTGGTAAATAGTCCCGAGCATATGAACAGTGGCAAATGCATAGTGGCTATCAGTTTATATGGTGGCCCTTTTCCCTGTTGCTAGTTCCAATGCTTTCATAAGGGCAATCAGTTCTGCTTTTTGGACTGATCTCCCTTCTGGGAGACCAGAGTATCAGATGAAATCAGTTTTGCTAACTGCTGCTGCTCCAGCCCGCCGCTTACCATCTTGGAGGAAGCTGCTGCCATCCGTAAACCATACGACTTCAGGGCGAGGCAGTGGCTGATCCTTCAAGTCTTGTTGTATACTGGTTTCCTTGCCAGTATGTGTTGACACTCATGAGTGACGGGTCCTGATGATTCTTCTGGCAGCAGTGTAGGTGGGTTGAGTGGAGCAGTGGGTCCCAGCGTTATTCTGTCTTTGTCAAGCAAGAGGCTCTGGTAGTGGTTTATTCTGGAGTTTGATTGCCACCTCTCTGGAGGCTAACAGATGATGCTCTCCAGGGCATGGGGGGCTATAATGGTTAGCTTCTGTCCCAACGTTAATTAATGAGCATCTTTTATTAGAAGGGCTGCCGCTGCTATAGCACTTAAGCAATGGGGCCACCCGCTAGCCAATGGGTCCAGTTTTTTGGATAAATACGCTACTGGCTTTTTCCAAGGTCCCAAAGACTGAGTGAGCACTCCCCGTGCTATTCCTTTCTTTTCCTCGATATAGAGAGTGAAGGGTTTTCTACATCTGGGAGTGCTAAGGCCGGAGCAGATAGCAGCACCTTTTTTTGACATTATCAAAAGCTTGTTGGTGCTCAGGGGTCCATTGGAAGTGGGCATCCCCCTTTATCAGCGGGTATAAAGGGGCAGCCAGAGATGCGAACCCAGGAATCCATAACCTGCAAAAGCTGGCAGTCCCAAGAAACTCTCTGAGTTTTCTCTAATTAGATGGGGGCAGTATCTGCAAAACGGTTTTTTTTCTGGGCTCAGGGAGCCATCGTTTGCAACCCCTAAGAGAATAACCCAGGAAGATTACTTCTTGCTGACAAGTTTGGGCCTTTTGGCAGAAGCCATATATCCAAGCCGAGCAAGCTCGAATAATAGTGCTTGGGTCCCAGACTCATAGGTCTCCTTGGTGTTGGCTGCCAGTAGAAGATCATCCACTATTGGAGTAGGGTGACTTCGGGGTGTGCAGTTTTGAAGTCATTGATGTCTCTGTGGAGGGCTTCATCAAAGAGAATGGGGGATTTTTTGAACCCCTGTGGGAGTCTAGTCCAGGTTAGTTGGCCAGATGTTCCAGGTTCTGGGTCTATCCACTCTAAAGCTAACAGCAACTGACAGTCCTTATGTAGAGGCGAGCAGAAGTAAGCATCTTTTAAGTCCAGCACAGTGTACCATTTCTGCTCCGGATTCAGAGTGCTAAGCAAATTATATGGATTGGGTACTGTGGGGTGAATGTCCTGCACTCTGTTGTTTATCTCTCTTAGGTCTTGAACAGGACGGTAGTCCCCAGTTCCTGGCTTTCTTACTGGTACCGGGGGGTGTTCCAGGCTGATTGACAGGGCCTTAGGACCCCAAGACCCAGGTATTTATGAATATGGGGCCTTATCCCATCCTTAGCTTCTTTGCTTAGAGGATATTGTTTAACACTAATTGGAGACGCAGAGGCTTTTAATTCTACTACTATTGGAGGTTGTTGATGGCTAGACCTAACCCAGCAGTTTCTGCCCAGGCATTAGGATAATCTTTTATCCATTTCTGGGGTAGTTTGCCTGTTTGATCAGTCCTAGGGGGCGCGAAGAGTTGATGTTCATCTTCTACAGACATAGTCAAAGATGTTACTATGGGAGTTAATACTGCAGGCTTTAGAACCCCCACTTGGGGACCATTAGGGTTAGAGGTTATTCTAGTCCAGAGTTTGGTAAGCATATTCCTGCCCATCAATGGGGCCGGGCATTCTGGGATTACTAGGAAAGAGTGGTGGACTTTTTCCTTTCCGAGGTCCATATTCATCTTAGTTGTCCAAGCCTGATATCTACTGCCATTAGCCCCTTGAACTAGGGACGATTTAATTGATAGGGGGGCCAGTGAAGTCTTAAGGGCTGAGTATACTGCTCCTGTAATCACTTCAAAGTTCACTGTGTTCCCCTCAACTTCAAATTTTACTCTGAGCTGGGGGAGGGGATCTGAGCCCCGAATTTCCTAGTCCTCTTCTAGAGTCAGCACGGCGGGCTGGCGTGGCTGCTTCTTTTGGGGGCACTCTTTGGCCCAGTGTTCTTTTTTATTACAGTGGGCACATTGATTTGAGGCCAACGGCAGCCTTTGGCGTGGGCCCAGGTATGCCTTTATGTATCCCTGCTTTTTAACTTCTGGCCTATTTGCTGCTGTGACCAGAACCTTAGGCAATGCTTTACTCTGCCATTTGCTTCTTTCCTCCTTCTTTTGTTCCCTTTCCTTCTCTCTCCTCTATTCCCTTTCCTCCTCAGTTTCTCTCTTATAATATACTTTCTCAGCTTCTCTGACTAAATCTCTTAAGGTCATATCTTATAATCCATCTAGACGTTGTAACTTTCTCTTAATATCTAGGGCAGTCTGCTCGATAAAGGCCATTGCAACAGATGGCTTTTGGTCTTCTGCCTGAGGATCAAAAGGAATATATTTCCTATACGCTTCCATAATTCTATCCCGAAACATAGAAGGAGACTCATTAGGCCCTTGGATAATCTCTCTTACCTTGGCCAAATTAGTCGGCCCTCTGGCGGCCGCTCAGAGACCCACTATTAGAGAACGGCGATAAGTGGACAGATGCTACCTACATTCAAAGGTGTTGGGGTCCCAGTTGGGTCGGTTCATGGGCCCGTAGGGACAGAGAGGGAGCATCACTGGGGCTTCCGAGTTTTATATTATTTATCTCCTGCAGGTTCCTTTAGGTGGCCCAGCTTCCTTCAGGGGAGCAGGGTCTGCTGCTGCTGCGGGGAAGTCCCCTGGAGGGCTTGGGTCTGGCCCAATTGCCTCTAGCGGCGGAGAGGCTGAGTCAGCGGCGGGAGGATCATCTGGAACATGTTGTGGGTTGGGGAGCGAGGGTAGAGGATAAGGAGAGAGAGGAGTGTCCAGTCTTCTGACTCAGAATGGAGGGAAGAGGGGGAGGAGCAGAATGTTGGAATGATAAGATCGTGGGGGAAGGGGTATATGGCTGTTAATCTAGGTGGCCAAGTGGCCCCGGTGAAAGACAATATCTCTGACTTTTCGGATTAGAGGGAAGTGGAAGGATTCTTCTCGGGGCCATCCGACTCCTAGGATGGGCCATTCTGAAGCACAGAGAGTCTGCCAGATCCGGCATTTTACTGAAAAAGAAAGATTCTTGGTACTTGAGCGAACATCAGTCCAATGATCAAGGTTAAGGGACAGAGGCATGGAAGTGCTTTGTCCCATAATGTCCCATAATGGGAGTTACTCAAACAGGGACAGTGAATACACAAACGTGACACAGACAAAGACAAACAGTAAACGTTTAACATGAGTCCAAGAAAAAGATTAGAACTGAGTAACTGGCCAAACCTGATGGGTTAGACAATAAAGACAGACAGTAAACTCAACATGAGTTCCTGACAATGAACAAAACTGAGTAGCCAGCAAAACCTGATGGGCTGGAAAACCGAATCCTGAAGCAAAAAATAACCGAGTTGAGGAATCTACTAATCCTCAATTTCCCGAGTCCTCTGGAGTTTCCCCCAGGGACGTGGCCTGTGACTCTGTGACACATCTGTCAGCCACCATCGCAGAGAGCTAATGTTCTTCACCGACAGCCATTTTGCCAAGCCCTTACCTGAAACCTGAAACCAGAAAGAGGCACCTTAATTACTCTGAAAGGAGTCCATTGGGGTCTTTTGTTCGTCACTGCTGGATTTCTCAGCTAGGGCCTCCAGATGAAAAGGTGGGCCGAACGTCGGAGGAAAAGACCACCAAGAGAATTTCTCATGAAACAGCAAAGGGTTTATTGGGGGTCCAGCATGCTGGGGCTCAGAGCTCACTTCAGAGGAGCAAAAAACAAAGAGCCCCAAGAACAACATGAGCAGATTTTATATACATTCTTTAGAGAGGGCAGGGACTTAACATACATCCTAGCTTCCTTTTGCAAATCACCGTATACTGTGGGAAAATCAAATAACAACTCTAAAACATGATTTGCACATTCATTGGTGGGAACAGTTCAGGCAGGGGGTGATTGGTCAGCCCTGAGAAGGGGTATACATTTAAACTGATTGGTTGAAGCCCTGAGATGTATATGTGCTTAGCTGCACGGTTTTGGGGAAGAGGTTGTTAAGTAACTAGGTGGTCAGGGAAGATTTCAACACACATCTAATGGGTAGTTCCGGGAATTGTCTTAACTGCCACAGGAATTTCAGGTTCTGCGTGCAGCCTGGACACTTTACAGAACCTGTTTCTTTACGTTTCAATTTCAATTTCTTTTATTCTTTCAGAACCTTACAAAGGAAGGCGAGAGACTTCATCTCCAATGACTGCAATTTTGGCCATTTTGGTTTTGGAAGCAGACATGGGATCATTTTTAGATCCATACGGTGCTGGTAATCAAAGCCACAGCCTCACACAGGGCCAAGAGGCTGATTAAGACACATCCCTTTCCAAAGCAATTACTTCTCTGAGGTCAGTCACTGAACTCAGTCTCTGAGGGAAATCACAAAAGAGTTCAAGCCCAGGTGGACCCAGTCATCTCTTCCAAACTCCACACAAATGACCACAATTAAAACCAAAACACTCCACCAAGGCCCTCATCTTCTTCCATATATACATTCATCATAACCTCTGGCTGGATGTTTCCATGAATGGCACAGCCAAAGAGAGTTTCCAAAATAAGGTCTCTTTCCCTTCATTTGCCTAACCTCAGGGTAGCCTGGACACCATTTCTGTGAACCAGGATTGATCACATAGGTCTGCCATTAATACTGCTCTGCTTCTCCAATTTGAGGCCTACTGACTGTCAGGTATAGTTTCTTCATGTGATTTGGAGTCATGAGAAAACCCAATCATCTCTACAGGGCATGAAAGAACTCATTTGTCCCAAAGGATCCCTATTCTCACTTGATGGAGGTCAGGAACCTAAAAGAGGAAGGTGAGAAACTTCATACACCATGACTGATCTTTTTTTGCATTTTGGTTTTGGATGCACACATTGGATTTTTCTTTAGATCCAACTGGTGCTGAGAATCTAAGCCACTACCTCACACAGGGCAAAGAGGCAGATTCAGACACATCCCTTTCCAAAGCATTTAAGCAAAGAGCCACAGGTGATGCCCATTTATTACCATTTGAAAACAGTTTTCTTCAGGATTCACAAAGGGCTGGCCTGAGGCAAAGACCTTCCTGACATTCATGGCAACAGGCAAATAGGTTAGCAAAAGGCCCAAAGCAGGGTTTCTCCACTGAGACTTTCCTGGTCACACTGATATCTGAGTTTTCTGAGATGCTCGCATTCCCTTCAGCTATCCAGTACATGGCCATGTCACAGAGCTTGGAGGTCGTACATATCGTGGACACAAAACCATGAGCCTATTCTGGAGAGTGGCCAGAATTCAGGAAGAAAACAGGAGCTTAGGAGATAGTAGGTGTTGTTAACTAGATTTATAACACTTACCCTATATCATGCAAAAGGCAAGTCCAAATATACACCATGCCTCCTCTGAACTGCTTGTATTTCTATTCTGTTTGGGTTATTTTTCTCCATCATATTAGGATTAGTTGTCAGAGTGTAGTAGGGTATGGGTTAGTGTCAGTTGTCCCGGCCGGCGGGACACATCAACGTGGGCAAGAAACTTAGTTGGGGAGGAATGAAGGGACAAGAGACACGAGAGATTACAGCAAGACTGGAGTTCTGATCATGCTGCAAACTTTTATTGTTCTCACATGGAAATTTATATGCTGTGGATGGGAAAGCTCTCTTATCGGCAGTTGCTGGATGTCTTCAGAAAGTGAGATAACCTCAGGATGTTGCCGGAAGACAGATGGCTGCAGGATGTCTCAGGGAGATAGATGGCTGCGGGATGTCTCCCAGGCAGGA
Source organism: Callospermophilus lateralis (assembly GCF_048772815.1). Lineage (NCBI taxonomy): Eukaryota > Metazoa > Chordata > Mammalia > Rodentia > Sciuridae > Callospermophilus > Callospermophilus lateralis. The sequence continues at coordinate 210,633 of NW_027512668.1, read as the reverse complement.
TATCTCCCAGGGGGCTGTTTCTTTTCAGTGTCAGGCTATACTTTGAAGGAGAACTTCCTTCTAGCCCCTGACCTCTCCCCCTTTCTTATATAAAATATTTGACCATACCTTACCGGCCAATGTTTTAGGGGGTGATAGAGGCTCTGTTTCTCTAGCAGGCCTTTGAATATCTCCTGATTCGAGAGAGCATGTTTACAAGATTTCGTGGTGGCCTTGGCATATTTTTGGAGGAGACGGCTTTAAAAGGGAAGCATGCCGACCGCCATGCACCAGAGCGTGTCACTAAGAGGTCTTCTGTTTTGGTATCCGTGGATCCATCCTCCTGCAGTCCATCCTGCATCCTCCGTTATTATGGCCTAACGTCCTCACTCCATGGGTGCATGCCCCCCCCCCAAGTGAAGGGGCCCATGGAGGACGAACCCTTATGGCAATGGCAGAAGATGGTTGGTCAGAGCTGTTACTTATAGTTTAATGTAAGAAAGAGAGATCTGTGGGGATGTAAACTTAAGAAATAAGCCTGTGAGAAGGGTAGAACATCCTTTTAAATGTTGGCAGCATGGTCTTCCATCTCCAGGTGATGATAGTGGACCTGTATGGGCTTAGAGGCCAAAATATTAATCTGTTCTATAATAAATTGTACAAGCCTGTTTATAATGCAGGGTCCTATGGACACCATTAAAAGTAAACCCAACAAAGGGCCTAATAGGGGAAGAAGGTAGGGTAGAAATCCATTAAACCCAGTCCAGAGGGGATTTTCAAAAAGTTCCCTTCATTTCTTTTCTAGATCTTCTTGAAGCTGCTTAATTTTAGTGCGTACTATGACTGATTTATTGGCATTAAAGCAGCATCGTGCCCCTAAGGCCAAGCAAATACCTCCCTGGTTAGCTGTCAGTAAATCTAAGCCTTCTCTGTTTTGAAGGAACACTTCTGCCAGGGAGTCTACTAGGTCCTGCAAATCTTTAATGGTTCCTGATAGAGTTTTTACATCATTTATAAGTTGTTGAGACAGGCGACGCTAAGAGTGTATAGCCATGCCTAAGCCAGCTGTACCTGTGTTCACAGCAGCTGTTATTCCAAGGCTGGCAAAGAGTGGTAAGGCCTGTATTGCCCGCCTGTGTCTTTTGACTAAGGTGTCTAGACTAGGAATGCATAGAGTTTTGTCTCCTGGGACAATAGTTATATCAGGGAGTAATAAGGCAAGAACACAGCCAACGGTCCAATTCGATGGAAGCCTCAGGAAGGCCGAGTTTCCTCCACACATAAAAACTGTGCCATTGGAGGGACAAAGAGATGGGGTGGGTGAGGAATAGTTTTGTACTGTTGAGCAATTTCCAAAGGAAGGAACTCCAACATCAATATCATAGGTATTATTTTGCATCGCGCCTAAAAGACATATTGTAAAAGTGCCTATAGACTGTACTTTAAAAGAAAATCTGGGTTGGCATGTATTATCATCGTCTATGATAGAATTAATAGGAACTGCAATAGGCATGATTGCCCCTGTTGTCATGGAGAGCCAGCAATCACCAGCAAAGGTGGGGTTGGAATTATTAAGCAAGGAGAAGGTAGTTTCCAAAATATCTAATATATTGTTATCTAAACCGGGGAGCTGGCATTTTCTCTATATTAAGAGATGATATGTGAGCTCAGGGATTTGGGGTTTCAAAAGTTTGATTATCTGAGGATGCTTGACAGCATAAGGGAATCCTCCACCATCAGCGACCCCTGTAGGTGCCTTAATGGGGCAGAAGGGGGGTTTACCAACAGGGCCTTGGCACCCAGCTGACTGTAGCTTGGTGTATTTGCCTTCTCCTCCCCGGTCAAAAAGAACGGGGGTATAATGAATAGTGGTCCTTCCTGCTGCATGAGTTTTAGTTAGGGAGGCTTCAAAAAATTGTTCTCCCTTCTTGTTGACACAAATTGAGGCCGACGCATAACAAGTGGCATGCATCTCTTGGGTATGCGTTCAAGTTGCAGAACAATTTTAGAGAGCATTACTTGTACTAGGGGGAATAATCTTTGGCTTGTTAACACATACCAATTTAGGCTGATGAACTCCTCTGAGTTTATGGTCAACCTCGGCCCGGAGGTAAGCCACCTTAGTCACGCAGTCAGCAGTCTGGGTCAAACTAGTGGGAGCCTGAGTCCAAGATCCTCCCTTGCGTTCACAGGGAGGGCCAAAAAGGTACTCCATGATGTTGGAAGGTGGAGGGCCAAAGCCTCCGTGTACAATCCTGTTCAGCAGAAGTGCCTTAAGTAGGATCCTCACACAGATTGTTGGCTGCATCTGAAAAAGAGGAAAATTTGTCCTCAGGGTGAGGGCCTCCATCCCTGTGTTGAGGTAAGCCATTAACCTGTTTAACCAGGCGTTCTGGTAACCATCTTGGGGCTGCTTGCTCTTGGTCCAAAACACAAGCTGAGCCTCGTCCACAGATGAGGACAGGACCTGGGCCTTTCCATTTATTTGTAAGGGGATTGTGCCACATAACAGGTGGGCGAACAGAATTGGACGAGGATTGCCAGTGTCAGTCTGCAGCCGAATGGCCTTCATTGTCTAGGGAAAGAAAAATAAGGGCAAATAATGCATGATTAAGGCGATGCCTGTGAGTGGTAAATACAAGTGCAGAAGCATTAAAGCGGGTTAGCCAAGTCTTTAGGTAAGGTGGGCACGTTCCACAATGCCTGAGGCTTGTATGGAATTCCAGTAGTATGACAAATTTGCGAGGAAGCACAAAACTGTTTAAACTTGGCACTGGTATATGCAGGACAATTATCTTTTTTTTTAATATGTATTGGTTTACCCATTACGGAAAACACTGAAACAAGATGAGAAAGGACATCTTTGATAGCCTCTCCAGAATGTGGTGATGCAAAAATAAGGCCGCTGAAGGTATCTACAGAAACGTGTATATATTTGGTTTTTCCAAATTCAGAAAAATGAGTAACATCCATTTGCCAAAACTGATTGGACAGTAATCTTCGGGGGTTAACTCCCAAGTGTTGAATGGGGAGGGAGACAGGGCAACCAGGGCATGCTTTTACTATTTCTCGTGCCTGTTGCCTGGTAATTTTACATAGTTATCGAAGGTTCTGGAAATTTAGATGGTGAAGATTGTGTAAATCCATGGCCTTTTGAATGGAGCCAACAAAAATTGAAAAGATGAAACGAGTTGCTGCATCAGCTTTGGCATTACCTTGTGTTAGAGGGCTGGGAAGATCAGAGTGTGCCCTGATGTGTCCTAAGAAAAATGGGTGTTGTCTGGCCTGAATTAGCTTCTGAAGCTGGTGAAACCGATGGGCCACATTGGAAGAAGCCTTAATGGTGGGTGAAATCTGAAGCAGGGGCACAGAATGAGCAATGTAGGCACTGTATGTATAAATATTAACAGGATTATCAAGAAATGTTTTAAAAACTTGTGTTATGGCAAACAATTCCACAAACTGTGCTGAATGATAGACAGTATCAAAGGTGTTAGGTTGGTTATTGACAACAAAGACTGCTAGGCCATTACTGGAACCGTCTGTAAAGACAGTAAGGACTTGAGGAATGGGAGCCTTTTGAGTAATTTTGGCAAAAATAAATGGATGTAACTGGACAAAATATAAAAGGGGGTCATTGGGGAGGTGGTTATCAATTGTTCTCAAAAAGCCATTCATTCTCTGTCTGTAGTAAAAATTGGGTTTGGTCTTTAGTATATGAAATTAAAATATTATCATGGTCTTTGCCAAAATGTTGTCGAGATAGCAAACGACATTTAAAAATAATAGAAGCTACCTGAGCAAGAAAAACAGTAATAACCTTGGAGAATGTGGTGGGTAAATGGACCCAAAGCAAAGGCAGCCATTATTTCTAAAATGTGTATTTCGCTGCCGAAATATTCCTGTGGGTGTATGAGGAGTGTGTAAAATAACCAGTACCAGAGGATGGTTATAAGAATGTTCTGTAAAAAACTGTTTGGCAATGGCTTCTGTGACTTGGTTTAATGCCTGTCATGCCTCGGGAGTAAGCTTTTGAGGGGAGGAGGGGTGGGAATCACCTCTCAAAATATCATTAAGGGACAAAAGTATACAAGTGGGTAATTTTAAATATGTTTTTAGCCATTGAATATTCCCCAGTAATTTTTGAAAATCATTAAGGGTGTGAAGATGGTCCACCCATAGTTGTATCTTAGGAATTTGGATCTGATTATCTTGAAGTTTAAGGACCAAATAGGTATAACAGTCCTGTGTTTTAACCTTATTAGGAGCTATCTGTAGTCCCAAGGTTGTGAGGATTTTGTAAAGGTCCAAGTAACAATTATTAAGGTCATGGTTATTAGGTGCAGCAATTACAAATCATCCATATAATGTAAAATATAAATTTGTGGCCATAGCTCTCTCACAGGGTCTACTGCTTGAGCAACATATTTTTGGCAAAGACTAGGGCTGTTGGCCATACCTTGGGGAAGAACCTTCCATTGAAATCTCTGCATAGAGCCCTGAAAATTAAGGTGAGGGAGACTAAAGGCAAAATAGTGTCTATCCTCAGGATGTAAAGGAATGGTAAAAAAAAAACAATCTTTTAAGTCAATAATCATTTTACAATAGTTTTTGGGAATAGCCACTGGTGTGGGAATGCCTGGCTGTAGTGCTCTTATTCGGCACATAGGTTTATTAATGGCACACAAATATTGTAAAAGGCACCACTTGCCTGATTTTTACTTGATAACAAAAATTGGAGTATTCGATGGTGAGGTTGAGGGCTCTACATGGCCAGCTGCCAGCTGTTCCTGCACTAACATGGAGGCAGCCTCCAATTTTTCTTGGGTAAGGGACCATTGATCCAACCACACAAGAGTCTGAGTCTCCCAAATAATTTTATCTCCATGGGGTACAGGAGAGTCAGAGACTGACACTAAAAATCCGAATACCCAAGTCCATATGTATTTCTTTTTTGTATGGGTTTTATTGGCTCAACCAGTCCTTGTCTCAGTCTCCCAAGGCCTATACCAGGGACAAAATAAATACGAAGCATTTGATGAGTCACCATGGAATTGGGACTGGCATGAATGACTTCCATTTGACTCAAAATATCTCGGGCCCATAGGTTAACAGGGAGGTCAGGAACAATGAAAGGAGTGACAATTCCCTTATTACCCTCTTTATCAGTCCAGATAAGAGCCGTAGAGCTGACCAGAGGATTTTTTGACTGTCCTATCCCTTTAAGGTCAGTCAAGGATGGGGTGAGGATCCAAGCTGATGACCAATATTTTTGAGAAATAATTGTGGCATCAGCTCCAGTATCTAGAATTCCTTGGAATTCCTTTCCTTCAATAAGTAAGGAAATGGTGGGTCTATTTTGAGAAACGGGTTGAACCCAATTTACATCAGAGCAGCCCAAGGAGGCAGTCCCCCGCGGTAGGTTTGGGTGGTTAAGTGCCTCCTGGATTCAAGGGAAGGAGTATTAATTGTGCAAGACTTGTTCCTGCTGGGATGGCCAAAACTCCATTAATCGCTGTGGCCAGTATTTTTTTTCTCCAGTGAAGTCATTATAATTAATGCCATGGAAGACCTGAACACCATGTAAGTTAGTAGAGGCTCTTCCAAAAATAAGGGCACAGATATGAGATGGAGGGGGACCCATAATTCCAGTGGGTATTATCTGGGGCCCTTGCATTGAGTCTAATATAGTTTCAGTGGTGGCACAGATGTCCAATCCTGCGCTGCCTGGAGTGGCTAGTTGGAGGGAAGCAATTGTGGAGAAGAATTTTGAGGTAGGTTGGGAGTTTGGAAGGGAAAAAATCTTATTGCCCCTGGTTTTGTCCTGGGGGATGTCGTGGCCCGGGGCTGGCCCCGCAGGGAGTTTCCCAAGAAGCAGGAAAAAATAGGCTGTCTGAGGGCATTTGTCTTAGATCTACACTCACTGGCCCAGTGATGACCTTTACCACATCTAGGGCAAAGGGTAGCTTGGGGCGGTATAGCCCCAGTTGAAGGAGATGCTATTCCTAGGCTTTCTTTGCCTGTCGGACACTTGCGTGCAAAATGGCCAGGTTGTTTACAAGTAAAGCAAGTACGTGAGCCAGGATTGTGAAAGGTCTTGGTAAAGGTGACACCTAGGGCAAGACCCATGGCATGAGCTGCACCTACCCCTGCATAGAGTCTAATAAAGTCAGAAAGTTTCCCTTTATCCTTATGTGGTTGAAGAACATCCTGACATGCCGGGTTGGCGTTTTCAAAGGCAAGATGTTTTACAAAAGAGCTTTTGTTTTCACTTGGTCCAAGCAAGCATTCCACAGCTAGGTTAAGCCTGGGAACAAAGTCGCTATAAGGCTCGTCGGGCCCTTGTCGAATTTTTGCCAGGGAAGTGGTAGCCGAGGCTTTTGAGGGAGGTGTCTCCAAGCATGTAAGCCAGCCATCTGAATCTGCATCAAAAGTCCAGCAGGGAAATGTGCCTGTTTAGTTTTAGTGTCAAAAGGCTCATTGCCCACTAGCTTAACATAAGTCCCGGACTTAGAGGAGGCCTTAGTTAAAATTTTTTGAGCAGTTTCCCGACAGTGCTCTTTGAAATCTGCATTCCATAACAGGAAGTCTCTGGCACTGAGGGTAGCTTGGTCTAAAAATTTCCAATCATTGGGAGTAAGTCATTGTGTGCTGTGGCTTTCTAATAAAGCCAACATGTAGGGTGCAAAGGGGCCATAGTGAGCACAAGCCTTTTTAAGTTTTTCAGGAAAATGCAGGCTTAATTTTTTGTAGACTCTGGGTTCCTGCCTGCCTAGGGCTGAACTCCTCATCCTCTGAGTCCTGATCTCCTTATTCCATTTCTCCGCTTCCTCCTCTTGATCCTCGTCTAAGTCTTTGACCTCAGCCTGGGCAGGCTTATCTATCTGACTGGTGGTGACTGGGAAGGCGAGCACAGGTTGATGGAGCGGCTTCGCCTTTGTATTAGACCACTGTAGGCCAGTTACTTTGACTCCATACCTAAGGCTAATGAACAGAGCTCAGAGTGAAGGGATCTTAATTCTTTTAAAGGTTGGATCTGTTCCTGTCTATGTTGGAAGGATGCTCACAAAGGAGCCAGTTTAGGCAAGGGAAGTGGGGAAAAAATATCTGGGGGGGGGGCATTTGTACCCTGAAGGGCCAGAGCACAAAAGGCAGGAGGGATATAGGAGGGGTTGGATGTGTAAGTCCTATAGGCTGTGGCAGGGTCTTGAGAGGTGCAGGGTCTTCTGAATGGTAGCGAGCTGCTTCCTTCTCCAAGGTAGCCTCCTCTACAGGGGTCAATGAGTCTCCGGAATTTAAAACTGGATAAAGGCAGTTGGTAACCATTGGAGCCTTAATCCTTAGGGTGGTATTTTGAGGGGGACCAGGAAGGTTCCCATGGTCCTGGGGAGCCTGAGAAGGGTCTATGTCTATACTAACTGATGGGCATGCCGAGGGGATACAAGAAGTATTTGCATAGCCTCTTCCCCAACCTCGACAAGTTTTAAGGTACCATTGTCAAAGGGTGAACTTTTAAGAATTTCATTAATTAAGTTCCAGTAAGAAAAGGTGGGAACAGGCACTTTTTCTGGGCCAAAGGATTCATAATAATCTTTTAAACAGTCTCCTACTCCAAGCCATCTTTTACCATCAATGGTCCTTTCAAGAGGAAACCATGGACACTGCTCTCTTATGTATGAAAAAAAAATTAAGTCTTTTTTCTAAACACGCGCCCCCATGTCTGCAAGGACTCCTTGTAGCCTGACAAAAACAAATCATATGACGAAACTGCTTGTCCCATAGTGGGTCAATCACCGTGCGTCATCCCCACGCTCCTCCTGGATCTGTCTCTCGGTGGTGTCTTCTGCAGTTATTGGAAGCTCCGCTTGACCAAATCTTCCAGGAGGACGGTGTCCCCCTCAATCAAAAGCTCAAGCCCCAGTCGGTGGGCGCCAGATGTCCCAGCCGGCAGGACACATCAACGTGGGCAGCGAACCTAGATAGGGAGGAATGAAGGGACAAGAGACACGAGAGATGACAGCAAGACAGGAGTTCTGATCAAGCTGCAAACTTTTATTGTTCACACAGGGGTATTTGTATGCTGGATGTGGGAAATCTCTCTTATCGGCAGTTCCTAGATGTCTTCACAAGGTGAGATAACCTCAGGAAGTTTCAGAAAGACAAATGGCCGCAGGATGTCTCAGGGAGACAGATGGCTACAGGATGTCTCTCAGACAGGATGTCTCCTGGTGGCTGTTTCTTGTAAGTGTCAGGCTATTCTTTGAAGTAGAATAGAATTCCTTCTACCTCTGACAGTCAGGGATTCAGTATTTCGAATAGAAAATTGGAAAATGAATCCAATGTTTATGCAAATATGTGCTACCCAAAAGTCTTCCCACTCTCATTCAGAACAATGCCTTGACATTACCTTCACCCCAAGTAAGACACAATAAGAGAAGAAGAGTTAGAAAATCTGTGAATACACATCTGGAATGGAAAATTCTCAGTAGTTAACAACCTTGGAGGTGGTAGAGGTGTTTCGAAAAGTAAGGTACATGGTAAAAACTCCACAAACATGGAGCTCTGTTGGCCTAAAGACTTCTTGAGAAACTGCCTCTGAGGTTGGGCACTTGAAATATATGTTGTTGTCAGGAGTTTTAACTTCCTTTGTAGTGAGACCATCAAATCTGGGTCTGCATCTGTGTGACCTGGAGCACATGGTTTCTTATTTTCCAATAAACATGAGGCAGCAGGGCTGAATTCTCTCTTTGTAGGTAATTTGTTGCCATTTGGGGGCAAAGTGTCTCCCAGTGTGGACTTTGAAGCCATTTGGTCTTTCTCTACTTTTCATGGTGTTTCTTGCAGCTGCATTGGGAGTTTAGTATTTGCTTCACGAAATACGAAGAGGTCAACTAGGACAGAGTGCTGGAGGGAGTTCTGTTACGTGTGTTGGTTAAGGGTCTGCAGGAGAGTGCACCAACCAGGCTTCTATCCCACATAGCTTGCCCCCTTGACAATAGCAATCTGATTCTAAACATTGCCCTGAAACCTCTCCGTATAACAAGATGCCTTTACATACAAGGGTATGGGGGCTGCACCATGTCAGTCACAAACCATTTGGAAGCCAATGGCAGATCCACATGACCCCATCACAGATGTTTTAACAAACACCTACACTCCACTGCTCTAGGCCGACTACTCATTGGGCTCCAAATTACTGGCATCTCTGTTCTACATGATTTTCATGAAACCCAGTCAATCAAGGCATTGTCTGGTACACTCATGATCATCTATAAGACATCCAAAGGTTCTCCACTGACACCTGTTCATGGGAATTTCAAAAATTTAATGGTATTTATCTAGCCTTTTTTCAAGGATGAAGTTTGAGGCACTGTGGTGTTTAATTCATTCAGGAACCATGAAATGGAGAGGAAGCTTATTTCAATGAAATCTCTGGAGAATTCTAACAGGCAATGATTCCCAACGACAGGCTAAAAGGTCACATTAAGCCAGGCATTTGAGGTCTACAATGTGTGATCCTTTTGTGCTTTGACTTGCAACTATGGCTGCCAATTCTTTAAAAATAAAATCATGTGATATCCTTCCTGAGATTCCCAGTGCTCTGTGGAAAGCCACCCTGGGCCTTGATCTCAGTTTCCAAGGGCGACTCTCATGCGTGGCCTCCTAAAATCCCAACACAATACATGGCAATACTTCTTTGAGGTCAGTTCCATAACTCAGTTTCTAAGGGGAATCACACCAGTGTTCAAGCCCAGGTGGACCCAGTCATCTCTTCCAATGGCCACAAAAATGACCACAATTAAAACCAAAACACTCCCACATGGCCCTCATCTTCTTCCATATAGACACTAATCATAACCTCAGGCTGTAGGTTTCCATGAGGGCCAAAGCCAAAGACAGTATCCAAAATAAGGTCCCTTTCCCGCATTTGCTTAAAGTCAGTGTGGCAGGGAGACCCTTCATGTGAACCAGAAGTGATGAAAGAGGCCTGCCCTTAATACTGCTCTGATTCTCCATTTTGTGGCCTAATTACTGTGGGGTTTAGATTCCTTATGTTAATTGGGGTCATGAGAAAACCCAAGCACCTATGGCCTAGCCTCTGTAGTGATTTGAAGAACTCATTTGACCCAAAGGATCCCTATTCTCAAAGATGGAGGTCAGGAACTTTACAGAGGAAGGTAAGAGACTTCATCCACAATGACTGCTCTTATGGGTATTTTGGTTTTGGATGCACACATGGGATTTTTTTAGATCCATTAGGTGCTGAGAATCTAAGCCACAACCTCACACAGGGCCAAGAAGCTGATTCAGACACATCCCTTTCCAAAGCAATTAAGCAAAGAGCCAAAGGTGATGCCCATTCATTTCCATTTGAAAACTCTTCAGTCTTCACAAAGGGGTGGCCTGAGGCAAAGACTTTCCTGACATTAAGGGCAATAGTACAATAGGTAAGCAAAAGGCCCAAAGCAGGGTTTCTCCACTGAGACTTTCCTGATCACACTGATATCTGAGTTTTCTGAGATGCTCACCATTGCCTTCAGCTATCCAGTACATGGCCATGTCACAGAGCTTAAAGGTGGTACATATCTTGGACACAAAACCATGAGCCTATTCTGGAGTTTGGCCAAAATTCAGAAAGAAAATAGGATCTTAGGAAGATATTAGGAGTGGTCGATCCATAAGGCAAGCCGTAGACCATTCATAAATAGGACAGGATGAACGCTGGTAAGATTTCTACTAGATAGGACATATGTATTGATGCGCTCTCTTTTCTAATGTCTACAACCACGGACACAGTGGGATACACAGACATAGAAACACTCGCCTTGTCAAAAGACTTACTAGAAACAATTCACACCAAACAAAACAAAATGACTTTCCTACCTATTCTCAGAACATGAGACAAAACCACAAACCCACACCCACACAGACCCCCAAGTAGGTCTGTGAAAATATGGAGTGTCCTTTGACTGGTGGGCCATAATATATTTCCCCATAATGGACTGTTCTCTCTCAGATCTGGTCTCCGTGTCCAACTCTGTGAAGCTGTTAGGAGCCAGCGGTGAGCCACTACCTTCTTTCTCAGGAAAGGCCCCTCCTCAGACCTTCCTGGCATTAGGCCATCCTCACATCAGTAGGTACCAAGAAAGACTGTCTCTGTCCTTGGAAAATCCAAACAAGTTTGACCACTGGGACATGAACTGGGACTGGCTCTGGGTGCCTGACTTCCTGTATCCCAAGTTCAGAGAGTTCCATCACCAAGGAAGTGAGGTGAGGTCACTTCCTTCAGGAACTAAATGAGGTCACTGCCTTGGCAACAACTTTTTCCTAAAAGTTGCTTCTAAGGGTCCCATGAGATGGAGGATGCACCTACTCGCTCTGACATTTTCACAAGTTAGAATGGTATATCAACCATAGGCAACCGGGAACAGCTCTCCACACAGGCCTGGTTTGGTCCATCTTCTCTACATTAAGATGAAAGAGGCTGATTCAGACACATCCCTTCATCCTGACCAGGTTGTTTACCATGGAAGTTGACTTTTCCTCCCTCAGGTCCTTCATAGCTGCCTACATCTTCTCCATGGATCATTTCTGCATGGACCTTCGAGGTTCTCAGCAGGTGGAAGTTTCCCTACACTCCTGTATTGTAAGACCAACTCTGTCCCTGCTCTTCTGTAAAGTTAGATTGAGGGAACAGTGTATGGTTAGTGTAATAACAGGTTCGATTTGGGTTAGGAATCATTCTGCGCGATGAATAATGGTATTGGGAACCTGCGATATTTATTAAATTATATTGGTAAAATATATGTATGAAAACAGAAATCTAGGATTTGAAGCCCAGAAGGGCATTGGGCCCTTGATTGGGATACGTAGTGTTGAATTAGGTTCTGCACAGTTGTCTCAGATAAATCCATTTACAATGGCATAGGACCTTGTACATTGGATGATTGAATGAGGAAGAGAACATCCAGTCAAAAAGGGATAGTCGGTACGATTAGGTAGATAGTCGGTAGGATTAGGAAGAAGAGTGAGTACAGGATTTGGACGGAAATTTCTTTTTTTTTTTATTGGTTGTTCAAAACCCTACAAAGCTCTTGACATATCATATTTCATACATTAGCATACATTAGCTTCAAGTGAGTTTTGAACTCCCTTTTTTATCCAAGTACAGATTGCAGAATCACATGGGTTACACATCCAAATTTTTACATCATACCATACTAGTAACTGTTGTATTCTGCTACCTTTTCTATCCTCTACTATCCCCCCTCCCCTCCCCTCCCATCTTCTCTCTCTACCCCTTCTACTGTAATTCATTTCTCACCTTGTTTGTTTTCCCATTCCACTTACAACCTCTTATATGTAATTTAGTATAACAATGAGGATCTCCCTCTGTTTCCATGGAATTCCCCTTTTCTCTCCCTTTCCCTCCCACCTCATGTCTCTGTTTAATGTTAATCATTTCTTCCTGCTCTTCCTCCCTGCTTTATTCTTAGTTGCTCTCATTATATCAAAGAAGACATTTGGTATTTGATTTTTAGGGATTGGCTAGCTTCACTAAGCATAATCTGCTCTAGTGCCATCCATTTCCCTGCAAATTCCCAGATTTTGTCATTTTTTAGTGCTGCGTAATACTCCATGGTGTATAGATGCCACATTTTTTTAATCCATTCATCCATTGAAGGGCATCTGGGTTGGTTCCACAATCTAGCTATTGTCAATTGTGCTGCTATGAACATCGATGTGGCAGTATCCCTGTAATACGCTCTTTTAAGGTCTTCAGGGAATAGTCCGAGAAGGGCAATAGCTGGGTCAAATGGTGGTTCCATTCCCAGCTTTCCCAGGAATCTCCATACTGCTTTCCAAATTGGCCGCACCAATTTGCAGCCCCACCAGCAATGTACAAGAGAACCCTTTTCCCCACATCCTCGCCAGCACTTGTTGTTGTTTGACTTCATAATGGCTGCCAATCTTACTGGAGTGAGATGGTATCTTAGGGTGGTTTGATTTGCATTTCTCTGACTGCTAGAGATGATGAGCATTTTTTCATGTACTTGTTGATTGATTGTATGTCCTCCTCGGAGAAGTTTCTGTTCAGGTCCTTGTCCCATTTGTTGATTGGGTTATTTGTTATCTTATTGTCTAATTTTTTAAGTTCTTTGTATATTCTTGATATTAGGGCTCTATCTGACGTGTGAGGAGTAAATATTTGTTCCCATGATGTAGGCTCCCTATTTACTTCTCTTATTGTTTCTTTTGCTGTGAAAAAACTTTTTAGTTTAAGTAAGTCCCATTTGTTGATTCTTGCTATCAACTCCTGTGCTATGGGTGTCCTATTAAGGAATTTGGAGCCCGACCCCACTATATGTAGATCGTAGCCAACTTTTTCTTCTATCAGACGCAGAGTCTCTGATTTGATATCAAGGTCTTTGATCCATTTTGAGTTAACTTTTGTGCATGGTGAGAGGAGGGGGTTCAGTTTCATTTTGTTGCATATGGATTTCCAGTTTTCCCAACACCATTTGTTGAAGATTCTATCCTTCCTCCATTGCATGCTTTTAGCCCCTTTATCAAATATAAGATAGTTGTAACTTTGTGGATTGTTCTCTGTGTCCTCTATTCTGTACCATTGGTCCACCCGACTGTTTTGGTACCAGTACCATGCTGTCTTTGTTACTATTGCTCTGTAATATAGTTTGAAATCCGGTATCGCTATACCGCCTGATTCGCACTTTCTGCTTAGAATTGCTTTTGCTATTCTGGGTCTTTTATTTTTCCATATGAATTCCATGATTGCTTTATCTATTTCTACAAGCAATGCCTTTGGGATTTTGATTGGCATTGCATTAAACCTATATAGAACTTTTGGTAATATCGCCATTTTGATGATGTTAGTTCTGCCTATCCATGAACAGGGTATATTTTTCCATCTTCTAAGATCTTCTTCTACTTCTCTCTTTAGGGTTCTGTAGTTTTCATTGTATAAATCTTTCACTTCTTTTGTTAGGTTGATTCCCAAGTATTTTATTTTTTTTGAGGATATTGTGAATGGAGTGGTTTTCCTCATTTCCATTTCAGAAGTTTTGTTGCTGATATACAAGAATGCCTTTGATTTATGCGTGTTGATTTTATATCCTGCTACTTTGCTGAATTCATTTATTAGTTCTAGTAGTTTTTTTGTAGACCCTTTTAGGTCTTCTATGTATAAAATCATGTCATCCGCAAATAATGATAATTTAAGTTCTTCTTTTCCAATTTTTATGCCTTTAATTTCTTTCGTCTGTCTAATTGCTCTGGCCAGTGTTTCGAGAACTATATTGAATAGAAGTGGTGATAGAGGGCATCCCTGTCTTGTTCCAGATTTTAGAGGGAATGCCTTCAATTTTTCACCATTCAGAATGATGCTAGCCTGAGGCTTAGCATAGATAGCTTTTACAATGTCAAGGTAATTTCCTGTTATCCCTAGTTTTTCTAATGTTTCGAACATCAAGGGATGCTGTACTTGTCAAATGCTTTTTCTGCATCTATCGAGATGATCATATGGTTCTTATCTTTAAGTCTATTGATGTGGTGAATAACATTTATTGATTTCCGTATATTGAACCATCCTTGCATCCCAGGGATGAATCCTACTTGATCATGGAGCACAATTTTTTTGATGTGCCTTTGTATCCGATTCGCCAGAATTTTATTGAGGATTTTTGCATCTAGGTTCATCAGGGTTATTGTTCTGAAGGTTTCTTTCTTTGATGTGTCTTTGTCTGGTTTCGGAATCAACGTGATGTTGGCCTCATAGAATGAATTTGGAAGAGCTCCCTCTTTTTCTATTTTCTGAAATAACTTGAAAAGTATTGGTATTAATTCTTCTTTAAAAGTTTTGTAAAACTCCGCTGTATACCCATCCGGTCCTGGGCTTTTCTTGGTGGGTAGTCTCTTGATTGCTTCTTCAATTTCATCCATTGGTATTGGTCTGTTCAAATTGTGTGTATCCTCCTGACTCAGTCTGGGCAAATCATATTTCTTAAGAAATTTATCGATGTCTTCACTATCTTCTATTTTATTGGAATATATGTTTTCAAAATAATTTCTAATTGTCTTCTGAATTTCTGTAGCATCTGTTGTGATATTGCCTTTTTCATCCTGTATGTTAGTAATTTGAGTTCTCTCTCCTCTTCGTTAGCATGGCTAAGGGTCTGTCAATCTTGTTTATTTTTTCGAAGAACCAACTTTTAGTTTTGTTGATTTTTTCAATAGTTTCTTTTGTTTCAATTTTGTTGATTTCCGCTCTGATTTTAATTATTTCTTGCCTTCTGCTGCATTTGCTGTTGTTTTGTTCATCCTTTTCTAGGGCTTTGAGATGAAGTGTGAGCTCATTTATTTGTTGGTTTTTCCTTTTTTTGAGGAATGACCTCCAGGCGATGATGGTTAGGGTAATAACAGGTTCGATTTCGGTTAGGAATCATTCTGCGCGATGAATAATGGTATTGGGAACATGCGATATTTATTAAATTATATTGGTAAAATATATGTATGAAAACAGAAATCTAGGATTTGAAGCCCAGAAGGGCATTAGGCCCTTGATTGGGATACATAGTGTTGAATTAGGTTCTGCACAGATGTCTCAGATAAATCCATTTACAATGGCATAGGACCTTGTACATTGGATGATTGAATGAGGAAGAGAACATTCAGTCAAAAAGGGATAGTCGGTACGATTAGGTAGATAGTCGGTAGGTTTAGGAAGAAGAGTGAGTACAGGATTTGGACGGGAATTTCTTTAGCAATAGGCTTTCAGTTAGAGAGTGAATGTAAATGTCAGCACATATGAAAATTCAGTCACAATGATGAACTTTGAAAAATATGTAGAAAAGCAGATAATAATAGAGACTTTACAAAATCAGGCAAAGTATAAAGTGAGTGATAGGATTAGACATTTTGTACACTGTTGAGTTTGAATATATAATCTTAAGAAGAAACAAATATGCAGTGACCATTAGGATTGACATTTGAGAGCATTAGGAAACCTGGACATGGATGCTTTTAGTAATCCATGTTCACTTTCATTTTAGGCTTTGGTACAATTATAAGTGTGACCTTTGCATTTTTTGTCCAGAATATTACTGTCATAGAATGTATATGTGGATCAGATGACATGAGCATTTCTTCAAGCATTTCTGGAAGTAATGTTTTCAAGACCTATAAATTACTATTGGGGGTAAAAGAGGTGTACCCTGTGTCCATGAATATAGACATAATGCATGAATAGACCACATTTTGAATAAATAATTTAACTGTTCCCACTTTAAATAATGGATTGAATTAATATATGAAATATTATAAGAAATCTTGTATTGATATAATATCATTCATTCCAACCAGTAATACATCTATATGTAATATTAGGGTTATGATTATCATGAAAGGTGTGTGAGTATTGTTTCAAAAGTGATCATAGAAATCTAAATTAATGTGTTTGGAAAGAAGTCTCATAAAAAGACCAGTCAAGAAACATGGAGGAATACATGTGATCTGAAGAAGAAAATGATTGAAAGTGAAACAAATGCCTATAAACTTGCGAACTTGTGGATGAAATATATATCCCATGATGTGAATAAATTGAAGAAATAGTAATGTACCAGTGTTGAATAAAATGAACATCCAAATACACATCATGTCCCATAGGAATCTACTTGCGTTGATGTTAAACTAGGTCAGTTACTGTAGAAATATTAGGATTTGTATGCACCATTCACTAAAGTTAGTTTTCAGTACTAAGAAACAAATATGTATATCAGGAGAATGAATATTTTGAGAAAACTCTTGAGAAAATTTGATTATAAATCCACATACTTGAATATGAATGAGTTAAGGGAGTGTATAATAAGACACATATTTCATATTTTGAAAAATCTGGAGAATATATATATATATATATATATATATATATATATACACACACACACAAACACACACAGACATTAAAAATAGCATAATATATGCTATATGAAATTCACCATGAAATTTATATCATCCAGAGATCCAAAAATATTTATTTTATTTAACATGGATTTATGTATAATGTTGTTCAACTAGGAAGCTCACGCATAGGTTGAATTTTCAGTTCTAAAGCGTTTAGGAGGAGTGATCTCTTAAAATTTGTATCTGCCAAGTCAGCCACTTCACAAAAATGTACGTGTGGTATCAGGTAAGATTCTATAATTGCATGTAAAAATACATGTGCTGAATAGACTACAGAGACAGGGAAACAGGAATTCACATATTTGTTAACTTTAAAACACATGGAGAAATATTTTAACAAATAATTGACTAGATTTATAACTCCTACCCTAAATAATGCAAAAGGCAATTCCACTATACACCATGCCTTCTCTGAACTGCTTGTATTTCTATTTTTTTTGGTTTATTTTTCTCCATCTTATTAGGATTAGTTGTCAGAGTCTAGTAGGGTAAGTGTTAGTGTGAGGTATTCAGTATTTTGAAAGGAAAATTGGAAAATGAATCCAAAGTGTATGTAAATATGTGGTACACAAAAATCTTCCCACTCTCATCCAGAACAATGCCTTGATATTACAATCGCGCAGAGTAAGACACAATTAGAAGAGAAGAGTTAGAAAATCTGTGAATAAATATCTGGAATGGAATATGCTCAGGAGTTCACAACCTTGGAGGAGGTAGAGGAGATTCCAAAAGTAAGGGACAGTGTAATCATTCCAAAAACATGGAGCTCTGCTGGCGTAAAGACTTCTTGAGAAACTGCCTCTGAGGGTGGGCACTTAAAATATATGTTGTTGTCGGGAGCTTCAGCTTCGTTTGTAGTGAGACCATCAAATCAGCGTCTTCATCTATGTGACCTGGAGGACATGGTTTCTTATTTTCCCTGAACATGAGTCAGCAGTGCTGAATACTCTCTTTGTAGGTAAACTGTGGACACGAGGGGCTAAGTGTATCCACATGGGCCTGTGAAGCTATTTGGTCATTCTCCACTTTTCGTGGTGTTTCTTGCTGCTGCACTGGGATTTTGGTATTTGCTTCAAGAAATACAAAGAATTCAACTGTTACTCTGTGCGTGAGGGGGTTCTATCACGTGTGGTGGGTCAGGGTCTGCAGGAGAATGCACCTAACAGGCTTATATCCCACATAGTTGCCCCCTTGACCATAGCAACCTGATTCTAAATATTTCCCTAAAACCTCTGCATATAACAAGATGCCTTTACATTGAAGGGACTGCTGGCTGCACCACATCAGTCACAAGCCATTTGGAAGCCAAAGGCAGATCCACATGAACACACCGCAGATGTTTTATCACACACCTGCCCACCAATGCTCTAGGCCCACTCCTCAGCAGGCTCCAGCTTCCTGGCATCACTGTTCTGCACAATTTTTATGAAAACCAGTCAATCAAGGCACTGACTGTTATTCTTATGATCGGCCACAGGATATCCAAAGAATCTCCAGTGCCAACTTGTCATGGGAATTTTAAAAATTTCATGATATATTGACCTAGCCATTTTTCAAGGATGAAGTTGGAGGCATTCTGGAACTATTAAATGGTGAGGAAGCTCATTTCAATGAAATATCTGGAGATCTCTCACAGGAAAGACTTCCCAAAGAGTGGCCAAAAGGTCACATGAATCCAGGAACATTGAGGTCTACAATGTGAGGTCCATGTGTGTTTTGACTCTCAACAATGGTTGCCAAGTTTTTCAAACAAAATCATGTGATATCCTGGCTGAGATTTCCAGTGTTCTGTGAATAATTACCCTGGGCCTAGATCTCAGTTTCCAAGGGCGACTCTCATGCGTGGCCTCCTAAAATTCCAACACTATTCATGGCAATACTTCTCTGAGTTCAGTACGAGAACTCAGTCTTTATGCAGAATCCCACCAAAGTTCAAGCCAAGGTGGACCATGTCATCTCTACTAACCGCCACAAAAATGACTACAATTAAAACCAAAACACTCCCACATGGCCCTCATTTTCTTCCATACAGACACTCATCATAACCTCTGGCTGGAGGTTTCCGTGAGGGGTGCAGCCCAAGACAGTGTCCAAAATAAGCTTCCTTGCCCCTCATTTGCCTAAAGTCAGGGTGGCCTGGACACCCTTCCTGTGAACTAAGAGTCATCAAATAGGCCTGCCGTTTATTTTGCTCTGCTTCTTAAATTTGAGGCCTACTGATGGTGGGATTTAGATTCCTCATGTGAATTGGAGTCATGAGAAAACCCAATCACCTATGGGCTAGAATCTGCAGGGCTTTGAAGAACTTATTTGACCCAAAGGAGGCCTATTCTCACTTAATGGAGGTCAGGAACTTTACCACGGAAGGAGAGAGACTTCATCCACAATGATTGCTCTTTTGGACATTTTGCTTTTGGATGCATACATGGGATCTCTCTTTAGATCCATCAGGTGCAGAGAATCTAAGCCACAGAATTACACAAGGCCAAGAGGCTGATTAAGACATATCCCTTTCCAAAGCAATTAAGCAAAGAGCCACAGTTGATGCCCCTTCATTTGCAGTTGAAAACTTTTCTTCAGGCTTCAAAAAGGGTGGCCTGAGGCAAAGACTTTCCTGACATTCAGGGCAACAGAACATAAGGTAAGGAAAAGGCCCAAAGCATGGTTTCTCCACTGAGTCTTTACTGGTCACACTGATATCTGAGTTTTCTGAGATGCTCGCCATGCCCTTCATTTAACCAACACATGGCCGTGTCACAGAGCTTGGAGGTGGTACATATCTTGGACACAAAACCATGAGCCTATTCTGGAGAGTGGCCAGAATTCAGGAAGCAAACAGTAACTTAGGAAGATAGCAGGTGTTGCCGGTCCATAAGGCAAGCCGCAGTCCATTCATAAATTGGGAAGGATGAATGCTGGGAAGCTTTCTACTAGACAAGACTCATCCATTGATGCATTCTCTTTGCTAATGTCTACAACCACTGACACAGTGAGATACACAGACATAGAAACACTCGCCTTTTCATACGACTTTCTGGAAACACTTTACTCCAAACCAAACAAACCGCCTTTCAGACATATTCTCAGAGCATGAGAAAAAAACCACAAACCCACACCCCCAGCCAGATAAGCACCTCCTTCCTCCAAGTAGGTTTGTAACTATCTGGAGTGTCCTCTGACTGATAGGCCATACTATGTTCCCCTGAAATGGCCTCTCCTATCTCACATCTGGTGTCCATGGCCAATTCTGTGAAGTTGTCAGGAGCCAGCAGTTAGCCACTGCCTTCTTTCTCAGGAAAGGCCCCTCTTAAGAGCTTTCCTGTCATTTTTCCATTCTCACATCAGTAGATACCAAGAAAGACTGACTCTGTCCTTGTTATATCAAACAAGTGAGACCACTGGGTCTGGGACTGAGACAGGCTCTAGGTGCCTGGCTTCCTGGATCCCAAGTTCAGAAAGTGCCATGAACAAAAAAGTGAGGTGAGGTAACTTCTTTCAGGAACTGAATGAGGTTACTGCCTTGGCAACCAGTTTGTCCTAACACATGCATCCAAGTGTCCCATGACATGTAGGCTGACCGTATTTCTGTGACACTTTCACAAGTTAGAATGGTATATCAACCATAGGCACCTGGGAACAGCTCTCCACACAGGCCTCATTTGGTCCATCTTCTCTAGATTAAGAAGAGAGAGGCTGATTCAGACAAAAGCCTTCATCCTGACCAGGTTGTTTGGCATGGAAGATGACTTTTGATCTCTCAGGACCTTCATACCTGCCTACATCTTCTCCAGGGATCAATTCTGCATGGACCTTTGAGGTTCTCAGCAGGTGGACAATCCCCTACTTTTCTGTATTGTTAGACCAACTCTGTCCCTGCTCTTTTGTAAATGTAGATTGAGGGAACAGTTTATGGTTAGGGTTAATTACATGTTTGTTTTGGGTTAGGAATCATTTTGCTGGATGAATAATGGTATTGGGAATCTGTGATATATATAAGAACATAGAGTTGAAAAATATGTATGAAAACAGAAATGTAGTAAGATTTAAAGTCCATATTGGCATTGGGCCTTTGATTTGGATACTTAGCTTTGAATTACGTTCTGCAGTGATGTCTCAGATAAATTGATTATCAATGACATAGGACCTTGTACCTTGGATGATAGATTGTAGAAAAGAACATCCACTCAAACAGGGATAGTCCATAGGATTAGGAAGATAGTCGGTAGGTTTTGCAAGAAGTGTGAGTACAGGATATGGACCAAAAGTTCTTTATCAATAGGGTTTCGGTAATAGAATGAAGGTCAATGTCAGCACATGTGAAGAGTCAGTCACATAGGTAAACTGGGGAAAATATGTAGGAAAGGAAACATCAATAGAGACAGTAGGAAATCAGGCAAAGTATAAAGTGAGTGATAGGATTAGACATTTTAACAGGGTTGATGTTGACTATATAATCTTCGAAGAAACAAATATGTAGTCACCAATAGGATGGACATTTGAGAGAATTAGGCAACCTAGACATCAATGTTTTTAGTAATCCATGCTCCCATTCAATTTAGGCTTTTGTACAAACATATGTGTGATCTTTGCATTTTGTATCCAAAATAGTACTGTGATAAAATGTATAGGTAGATCAGGTGACATAAGTATTTTTTCCACCATTTCAGGGAGCAATATTTTGAAGATGTATAAATTAGTATTGCGGGTACAAAGAGGTGTACCCTGTGTGTATGAATATAGAGATAATGCATGAATAGATGATACTGTGAATAAATAATATAACTGATTCCACTTTAAATAATGGATTAAATTGATATCTTAAAATTTACAAGAAATCTTATATTGATACGCAGTCATTCATTCCTATCAGTTATACATCTAATGGTAATATGAGGGTTATGGTTTGTCATTAAGGGTGTGTGAGTTTTGCTTCAAAAGTAATTATGGAAATCGAAAATAATGTGTTTGTAAAGAAGTCTCATGAAGAGACTAGTCAAGAAACATGGAGGAATACGTGTGTTCTGAAGCAGGAAGTAATTGAAAGTGAAACAAATTGATATAAATTAGCGAACTTGTGGATGAAATATATATCCCATGATGTGCATAAACTGAAGAAATAGTAATGTACCAGTGTTGAATACAAATGAACGTCAAAATACATATCATGTCCCATAGGAATCTACTTGCATTGATGTTAAACTTGGTCAGTAACTGTAGAAATATTAGGATTTGTATGCATCATTCACTGAAGTTAGTTTTCAGTACTAGGAAACAAATATGTATTTCAGGTGGATGAATATTTCTGAGAATAATCTTGTGAAAAGTTGATAATAAATCCACATACATGAACATGAATAAATTTTGGGAGTGTATAATAAGACACATATATTTCATATTTTCAAAAATCTGGAGAGTGTGTATATATATATATATATATATATATATATATATATATATATATAGATAGATAGATATAGATATAGATATAGATATATATAGATATATAGATATATAGATATATAGATATATATAGATACATATATATACATATGCCTATATATATATACACACACACACACTCACACAGACATTAAAAAGTAGCAATATATATGCCAATCGAAATTTATTACGAAATATATATAATCCACACATCCCAAAATATACTTTTTACTGAACATGGATTTATATATAATTTTGTTCAGCTAGAAAGGTCACCAATAGTTTGAATTTTCAGTTCCAACAGCATTAAGAGGAGTGATCTCTTCTCACAATTTGCATCTGCCAAGTCAGCAACCTCTCAAGTATATACATGTGATACCAGGTAGGATTCTATATGTGCATATAAAAACACATGTGCTGAATAGGCCACAGAGAAAGGGAGAGAGGAATTCACATATTTGTTAACTT
The DNA here is from genome assembly GCF_048772815.1 of Callospermophilus lateralis. NCBI lineage: Eukaryota > Metazoa > Chordata > Mammalia > Rodentia > Sciuridae > Callospermophilus > Callospermophilus lateralis. The sequence continues at coordinate 187,767 of NW_027512668.1, read as the reverse complement.
TAAAAACACATGGAGAACTGTTTTAATTAAAAATTGAGTAGATTTATAATTCCTAGCCTATATAATGCAAAAGGCAAGTCCAATTATACAACATGACTCCTCTGAACTGCTTGTATTTCTATTCTGTTTTGGTTATTATTCTCCATCATGTTAGGATTAGTAGTCAGAGTCTAGTGGGGTATGTGTTAGTGTCCAAAATAAGCTCTCTTACCCCTCATTTGCCTAAAGTCATGGGGGCCTGGACACCCTGCATTTGAACCATGAGTGATAAAATAGGACTGCAGTTAATACTGCTCTGCTTCTCCATTTTGAAGCCTACTGCCTGTCAGGTATAGATTCTTTATGTGATTTGGAATAATGAGAAAACCCAAGCACTTCTTTAGGGCTTTGAAGATTTCATTTGAACCAAATGATCCCTATTCTCACTTGATGTAGGTCAGGAACATAACAAAGGAAGGCAAGACACTTCATCCACCATAACTGATCTTTTTGCCATTTTGGTTTGGATGCACACATGGGATCTTTCTTTAGATCCATCAGGTGCTGAGAATCTAAGCCACAACCTCACACAGGTCCAAGAGGCTGATTAAGACACATCCATTTCCAAAGAAACTAAGCAAAGAGCCACAGGTGATGACCATTCATTTTCATTTGAAAACTGTTTTCTTCAGGCTTCACAAAGGGGTGGCCTGAGGCAAAGACCTTCCTGACATTCAGGGCAACAGAAACATAGGTAAGAGAATGGCCCAAATCAGGGTTTCTCCACTGAGAATTTCCTGGTCACACTGATATCTGAGTTTTCTGAGATGCTCGCCATTCCTTACCGCTATCCAGTACATGGCCATGTAACAGAGCTTGGAGGTGGTACATATCTTGGACACAAAACCATGAGCCTATTCTGCAGAGTTGCCAGAATTCAGGAAGAAAACAGGAACTTAGGAAGATAGTAGGTGTTGTCCCTCCATAAGGCAAGCTGCAGTTCATTCATAAATTGGGCAGGATGAATGCTGGGAAGCTTTCTACAAGACAAGACATATCCATTGATGCATTCTCTTTTCTAATGTCTACAACCACGGACACAGTGGGATACACAGGCATAGAATCACTCACCTTGTCAAAAGACTTACTAGAAACAGTCCATTCCAAACCAAACAAACTGTCTTTCCTACCTATTCTCAGAACATGAGACAAAACCACAAACTGACACTCACACTCACAAAGGCATCTCCTTTTTGCAAGTAGGTCTCTGACTATCTGGAGTGTCCTCTGTATGTTGGGCCGTATAATGTTCCAATGAAATGTCCTGTCCTGTCTCAGATCTGTCTCCTTTGCAAACTCTGTGAAGTTCTCAGGAGCCAGCGGTGAGCCACTACCTGCTTTCTCAGGAAAGGCCCCTCTTCAGATCTGTCCTGGCATTTGGCAATCCTCACATTAGTAGATACCAAGAAATACTGACTCTGTCCTTGGTACATCCAAACAAGTGAGCCCACTGGGATTGGGACTGGGACTGGCTCTGGCAGCCTGGCATCTTGGATCCCAAGTTCAGAGAGTTACATCACCAAGGAAGTGAGGTAGGTCACTTTCTTCAGGAAATGTATGAGGTCACTACCTTGGCAATCACTTTGTTTTAACATTTGCTTCCAAGGGTCCCATGAGATAGAGGCTGCCCCTACTTTCGGTGACAAGTTCACAAGATAGAATGGTATAACAAACATAGGCGCCTGGGAACATCTCCCCACACAGGACTGGTTTAGTCCATCTTCTCTACATTTAGATAGAGAGACTGATTCAGACACATCCCTTCATCCTGACAAGGGGGTTTGCCATGCAAGATGACTTTTGCTCTCTCAACTCCTTCATAGCTGCCTACGTCTTCTCCAGGGATCATTTCTGCATGGACCTTTGAGGATCTCAGCAGGTTTAAGAACCCCTACATTCCTGTATTGTAAAAGCAACTCTGTCCCTGCTCTTCTGTAAAGTTTGATTCAGGGAAGAGTGTATGGTTACGGTTAATAAAAGTTCAATTTGGGTTAAGAAACATTCCACGGCATGAATAATGGTATTGGGAACCTGTAATATTTACAAGAATGTAAAAGTGAAATATAAGAATGAAAACAGAAATCTAGGTAAGATTTGAAGCCCAGAAGGGCATTGGGCCCTTGATTGGGATACTTAGCTTTGAATTATGTTCTGCAGAAATGTCTCAGATAAATCAATGTTCAATGGCATAGGACTTTGTACCTTGAATGATGGAATGTCAAAGAGAACTTCTAGTCAAGAAGGGATAGTCGGTATTATTAGAAAGATAGTCTGTAGGTTTAGAACTAAGAGTGAGTATAGGATTTGGACCAAAAGTTCTTTTGCAATAGGGTTTCTGGTAGAGATTGAATGTAAATGTGAGCACATGTGAAGAGTCAGTCACAATGATAATCTGGGGAAAATATGTAGGAAAGCAGATATCAATAGAGACATTAGGAAATCAGGCAAATGAAAAAGTGAGTGATAAGATTAGACATTTTCAACGGGCTTGAGGTTGAATATATAATCTTAGGAAGAAACAAATATGTAGTCAAGAATAGGATTCACATTTGAGAGCATTAGGCAAACTGGACATGGAAGTTTTTAGTAATCCATGTTCACTTTCCATTTAGGTTTGGTAAAATCATAAGTGTCACCTTTGCGTTTTGTGTCCAGAATATTACTGTGATAAAATGTATATGTAAATCAGGTGACATGTGCATTTCTTCCACCATTTCTGGGAGCAATATTTTGAAGACGTATAAATTAGTATTGGGGGTACAAAGAGGTGTATCCTGTGTCTATGAATATAGAGATAATGCATGAAAAGACCATACTGTGAATAAATAATATAACTGGTTCCACTTTAAATAATGGATTTAATTGATATCTGAAACTACGTAAGAAATCTTATATTGATATACAATCATTCATTCCAGCTAGTTGTACATCTAATGGTAATACTAGGGTTTGGTTTATCATGACGGGTGTATGAGTTTTGCTTCAAATGTGATAATGGAAATCGAAAATAATGAGTTTGGAAAGAAGTCTCATGAAAAGAGCAGTCAAGAAACATAGAGAAATACATGTGTTCTGAAGCAGGAAGTGACTGAAAGTGAAACAAATGCGTATAAATTAGCGAACTTGTGGATGAAATATATATCCTATGATGTGCATAAACTGAAGAAATAGTAATGTTCCAGTGTTGAATAAAAATGAATGTCAAAATACACATCATGTCCCATAGGAATCTACTAGCCTTGATATTAAACTGGGTCAGTTACTATAGAAATATTAGATTTTTTTTTTTGGTGTTATAATAGAATTTATTTTACCACTAGCATGCCACAGAATGTTGAGGAAAGAGCAATGGATTTTTAGTTATCGCACTAATAATCTAACATTTAATGACTCTTTTGGATAGTCTAGAAATTACATAAGGCTATGTAACATAATTTTTTAAATTTAACATCCATAAAAGCTTGGAGTTTTGGTAATATTTCTACTTTTTTATTTTTAATTTTTTCAGTTGTGATTGACCTTCATTTTGTTTATTTGTATGTGGTGCTTAGAATAGAACCCAGTGTCCCACACATGCTAGAAAAGCATGTTACCACTGAACCACAAACCCAGCCCCTCCACTTTTATCTTTACATTGAACATGCCTCTCCCTCATCTTTACTCACTTTCTTCCTCATTTTCCCCCTTCTCTCTCTTGCTTTTTCGTTTTCCTTTCATATCTGTTTTTCTCTCATGTCATTACAAACAGTAGTATGCTATAAAATTTAAATTTAAGACTGTTTTTTATAGTCATTGTTTTTTTCTTGAGAAAATTTAATAATTATAATCACCTGATAGATATATTAAAATAAATTTTTATACATATGTATCTATATTCATGCATATGCATTACATATTATATATATATATACATACATATACATTTAAAAGTACTTTGATTAGCCTGTTAAAAATAATATAGACCAAAACTTTCTTAATTCTCAAGCCTTCCAGAATTAACATCTTACAGTGAAAATCAAATAAACATATTTAAATAAACAGGTATCATTCTTTTTATCAATACTGATAATTTAAGGTTTTATATCACATTAAGCTATAATACGGCATATTAAATCTTATGAATTAGAAAAAGTTTTTTGAATAACCTATTATTTAAGGACCATATGCACTGACATTTTAAAGGCTTTCTTGTGATTTCAATTTCTATCAATTGTGTATTAATTGCCAAATGCTTATTTTAGTACTTTTCATATTCATAATTGATATAAAGTCAATTGTTTAATTCTTCTTGTAAATAATTACTTATTACAGTAGGGACATTATTAATAATTCTAAATCTGTATAAGAAAATAGTACAAAGATATTTTCATGCAAAATTAAGAATAATTGTGTGCTCTAAATGTCTGATTGTTGATACATATAACAAAGAGCTTTTGATGAGTCTCTTCCCCAGTAAAACATAAAATGCAAAGATATTGTTGGGTATATATGTGCAAATAAAGATAAAGAAAATACACATTATCAACTAGAAACTATTAAATAAAAGGTGAAAACAACAATCCAACACATTGTACGAATTTGTCAGATGAGGTAGTATTCTGGAAGAATAGCCTAAGACTAGACCTGGTCCATGACAAAATATTCACGAAAAAAAATGAAATATGAAAAATATAGAAAATGCTATGAATTTTTCATGAAGGTAGGTGAATTATCCTTTAATCTCAATTTATGTGCATTTTCAAAAGCCAATTTCCTGGTAAAATAAATTTGTGATAGTTACAACTAAACGAAACAAAGTTTCTGCTTAGCAAAATGAATGCATCTCAACCCATTTTTAGCTGATTTCTTCCCTCTCAATTTTAAACCGTTATTTATTTATTTATTTCTATTGGTTGTTCCAAACATTACAAAGCTCATGATATATCATCTTTGATACATTTGACTCAAATGGGTTATGAACTCCCATTTTTTCCACAAATATGAATTTCAGAATCACATTGGTTACACATTCACATTTTTGAACAATAGCATATTAGTGACTGTTGTATTCTGCGACCTTTCCTATCCCCCACTATCCCCCATCCCCTCCCCTCCCATCTTCCCTCTCTACCTCATCTGCTGTTGTTCAATTCTCTCCATTGTTTCCCCCCCATTTCCCCTCAAATCCTCTTATATGTAATTTTGTGTAACATTGAGGGTCTCCTACTATTTCCATATGCTTTCCCTTCTCTCTCCCTTTCTCTCCCCCAACTCGTCTTTGTTTAATGATAAACTTTTCCTCATGCTCTTCCTCGATGTTCTGTTCTTAGTTGCTCTTTTAATATCAAAGAAGACATTTGGCATTTGTTTTTTTAAGGATTGGCTAGCTTCGCCTAGCATAATCTGCTCTAATGCCATCCATTTCCATGCAAATTCAATGATTTTGTCATTTTTTAATGAAGAGTAATACTCCATTTTGTATAAAAGCCACATTTTTTTATCCATTCATTTATTGAAGGGCATCTAGGTTGGTTCCACAGTCTAGCTATTGTGAATTGTGCAGCTATGATCATTGATGTGGCAGTATCTCTACAGTACGCTCTTTTAAGATCCTCAGGAAATAGTTCGAGAAGGGTGATAGCTGGGTCAAATGGTGGATCCATTCCCAGCTTTCCCAGGTATCACCATAGTACTTTCCAAATTGGCCTCACCAATTTGCAGTCCCACCAGCAGTGTACAAGTGTACCCTTTTCCCCACATTCTCACCAACACTTATTTTGTTTGACTTCATAATGGCTGCCGATCTTACTGGAGTGAGATGGTATCATAGGGTGGTTTTGATTTGCATTTCTCTGACTGCTAGAGATAGTGAGCATTTTTTCATGTACTTGTTCATTGATTGAATGTCCTCCTCTGTGAAGTGTCTGTTCAGGTCCTTGGCCCATTTGTTGATTGGGTTATTTGTTATCTTATTGTTTAATTTTTTTGAGTTCTTTGTATATTCTGGATATTAGGGCTCTATCTGAAGTGTGAGGGGTAAAAATTTGTTCCCAGGATGTAGGCTCTCTATTTACCTCTCTTATTGTTTCTCTTGCTGAGAAAAAAAAATTAGTTTAAGTGAGTCCCATTTGTTTATTCTTGTTATTAACTCTTTGGCTATGGGCATCCTATTAAAGAATGTGGAGCCCGACCCCACAGTATGTAGATCGTAGCCAACTTTTTCTTCTATTAGACGCAGTGTCTCTGATTTGATATCTAGCTCCTGGATCCATTTTGAGTTAACTTTTTGCATGGTGAGAGAAAGGGATTCAGTTTCATTTTGTTGCATATGGATTTCCAATTTTCCCAGCACCATTTGTTGAAGATGCTATCTTTCCTCCATTGCATGTTTTTAGCCCCTTTATCAAATATAAGAAAGTTGTAATTTTGTGGATTGGTTTCTGTGTCCTCTATTCTATACCATTGGTCCAGCTGCCTGTTTTGGTACCAGTACCACGATGTTTTTATTACTATTGCTTTGTAGTACAGTTTGAACTCTTGTATCGCTATACCTCCAGATTCACACTTCCTGCTTAGAATTGCTTTTGGTATTCAGGGTCTTTTGTTTTTCCATATGAATTTCATGATTGCTTTATCATTTCTACAATAAATGCCGTTGGGATTTTTATTGGCACCGATTTAAACCTGTAGAGAACTTTGGGTAATATCAACATTTTGATGATGTTAATTCTGCCTATCCATGAACAAAGTACATTTTTCCATCTTCTAAGATCTTTTTCTATCTCTCTCTTTAGGGTTCTGTAGTTTTCATTATATAAATCTTTCACCTCTTTCGTTAGGATGATTCCCAAGTATCTTATATTCTTTGTGGATATAGTGAATGGAGTGGTTTTTCTCATTTCAATTTCAGAAGTTTTTCTGCTGATATACAGGAATGCCTTTGATTAATGCGTGTTGACTTTATATCTTGCCACTTTGCTGAATTCATTTATTAACTCTAGCAGTTGTTTGTAGACCCTTTTGAGTCTGTTAAATATATTATCATGTCATCTGAAAATAGCGATAATTTAAGTTCTTCTTTTCCTATTTTCATGTCTTTAATTTCTTTTGTCTGTCTAATTGCTCTGGCTAGTATTTCAAGAACTAAATCGAATAGAAGTGGTGATAGAGGGCATCCCTGTCTTGTTCCAGATTTTAGAGGGAATGCCTTCAGTTTTTCTCCATTTACGATGATGCTAGCCTGAGGTTTAGCATATATAGCTTTTACAATGTTGAGGTAAGTTCCTGTTATCCCTAGTTTTTCTAGTGTTTTGAACATAAAGGGAGGCTGAACTTTGTCGAATGTTTTTTCTGCATCTATCAAGATGATCATATGGTTCTTGTCTTTAAGTCTATTGATGTGGTGAATAGCATTTATGGATTTCCGTATATTGAACTAGCCTTGCATCCCTGGGATGAATCCTACTTGATCATGGTGCACAATTTTTTGATATGCTTTTGTATTACATTCACCAGGATTTTATTGAGAATTTTTGCATCCTAGTTTATTAGAGATATTGGTCTGTAGTTTTGTTTCTTTGAAGTGTTTTTGTCTGGTTTCGGGATCAGGGTGATTTTGGCCTCATAGAATGAATTTGAAAGAGCACCTTCATTTTCTATTTCTTGAAATAGCTTGAAAAGTATTGGTATTAATTCTTCTTTTAAGGTTTTGTAGAGCTCCGCTCTATACCCATCCGCTCCAGGGCTTTTTTTGGTTCGTAGTCTTTTGATGGCTTCTTGTATTTCTTCCTTTGTTATTGGTCTGTTTAAATTGTGTGTGTCTTCCTGACTCAATCTTGGCACATCGTATGACTTAAGAAATTTATTGATATCTTCACTATCTTCTATTTCATTTGAATATAGGGTTTCAAAATACTTTCTAATTATCTTCTGTATTTCTGTAGTGTCTGTTATGATAATGCCTTTTTCATGCCGTATGTTAGTAATTTGAGTTCTCATTCTTCTTCTCTTTGTTAGCATGGCTAAGGGCCTGTCGATCTTATTTATGTTTTCAAAGAACCAACCTTTAGTTTTATCAATTTTTTCAATGTTTTTTTTTGTTTCAATTTCGTTGATTTCTGCTCTAATTTTAATTATTTCTTGTCTTCTACTACATTTGCTGTTGTTTTTCTTTTCTTTTTCTAGGTTTTTGAAGTGTAGTGTGAGTTCATTTATTTTATTTTATTTTATTTTTTTGAGGAAAGAACTCCAAGAAATGAATTTCCCTCTTAAAACTGCTTTCATTGTGTCCCATAGATTCCAGTATGTTGTGTCTGTATTGTCATTTGTCTATAAGAATTTTTTATATCCTCCTCTATGTCTTCTGTAACCCATTGATCATTCAGTAGAATATTGTTCATTTTTCCATATGATGTAGGATTTTTCCTTCCTTCTTTTATCATTTATTTCCAGTTTCATTCCAATATGATCAGATATGGTGCATGGTATTATCTCCAAGCCTTTATATTTACGAAGGGTTGCCCTATGGCATAATATATGAACTATCTTTGAGTAGGATCCTTGTGTTGCTGAGAAGAACGTGTATCCACTTGAGGATGGTTGATATATTCTATATATGTTGGTTAAGCCTAGGTTATTTATTGTGCTGTTGAATTCCATAGTTTCTTTATTCAGTTTTTGTCTAGAGGATCTTTCTAATGGCGAGATCAGTGTGTTGAAGTCACCCGTAGTTATTGTGTTGTAGTCTATTTGACTCTTGAACTTGAGGAGAGTTTGTTTCATGAGCGTTGCAGCTCAATTGTTTGGTGCATACAAATTGATAATTGTTATGTCTTGTTGGTGGATGGTTCCTTTTAACAGTACATAGTGTCCTTCGTTATCCCTTTTTATTAACGTAGGTTTGAAATTGATTTTATTTGATATGAGTATGGCTACTCCTGCTTGCTTCCGAGGGCCATGTGATTGGTATGATTTATCCCAACCTTTTACTTTCAGCCTGTGTATGTCTTTACCTATCATATGAGTCTCCTGAAGGCAGCAGACTGTAGGATTTGTTTTTTTGATTCAGGTTACTAACCTATGTCTCTTGATTGGTGAGTTTATGCCATTAACATTTAAGGTTACAATTGAAATATGATTTTTACTTTCATTCATGTTTATTTATTTATTTATTTTTAGTTTGGCTAGTTTTTACTTTTTGGTTATTTTTCTCCCCCTTTACTGAGATACCTCCTGCTGTTAGTTTGGGGCACTATTTATCAATTCCTCTTCTTCTAGTATTTTGCTCAAATGCTTTGCAGTGCTGGTGTTCTTTCTGCAAATTCTTTTAGCTTTTGTTTATCGTGAAAGACACTAATTTCATTGTCAAATCCCAAACTTAATTTTGATGGATACAGTACTCTTGGTTGGAATCCATTATTTTTCAGCGTTTGAAATACATTGTTCCAGGATCTACTCGCTTTCAAAGTTTGTGATGAAAATTCAGTCGTTAACCTAATTGGTTTACCCCAGAATGTAATCTGCCTCATTTCTCTTTTAGCTTTTAATATTCTCTCCTTGTTCTGTATGTTAGCTATCTTGATAATTCTATGTCTTGGAGTTGGTCTATTATGGTTTTGAATGTTTGAGGTCATGTAGGCTTCAAGGATTTGGCAATCCATTCCATCTTTTATCTCTGGGAAGTTTTCTTGAATTATTTCATTTAATATGTTGTCCATTCCTTTGGTTTGAATCTCTATGCCTTCTTCTATCCTGATGACTCTCAAATTTGTTTTTTTATGACATCCCATATCTCTTAAATAGATTGCTGATGGGATATAAGCATCTTTTCTGTGTTCACTATATTCTTTTCAAGTTGATAAACTTTGTCTTCATTATCTGATCTTCTTACTTCTACTTAATCTAGTCTATTTACAATATTCTCCTTTGAGTTTTTAATGTGGTTTATATTTTTCTGCATTCCTAGGATTACTGTTTGATTTTTTTAAGAACTCTGTCTTTTGGTAAAGCTCCTTCTTTGCCATTTGAATTTGTTTGTTTAATTCATTTTCAAAATATTCTTTTATTGCTTGGACTTGCTGCCTCATGTCTTCTCTAATATTTCTTTCCATCTGAGTTAGGGATGCATTGAGTTTTTTCCCTATCCCTGTTTCTGATGATTCTAGGTCCTCCTGTAGAATTAAGTTGTCCGTCATTATTTGTACACCTTTTTCCCTTGTTTTTTCATGAAGTTCACATTACTTTCCAGCTCTGTTTGATTGCTGTGTTTCTGCTCTCTTCTATATATTTGTTTTGGTTTTATATATCTCTATTGTAGCTCCTTTGTGTTGGTAGACTGTGCATGCTAAAGTGGATTCCACTGGGAAAGAATTCCGACGGCCGAGCTCCAGTGATGTCACCTCTCTGCTATGGTGGGCCCCAGGCTCTTTGCCCGGGTGTTCGCATGGGGGTGTGGGACTGTACTGTCTCTGTTTGTTTTCAGCTCCTGGTCGCGGGTGTGCAGGCGGTCACAAGCTGTCCAGTCACGCAGTCAGCGGGTGGGCTGTCATCGGCGGTTGTGCGATCTCTAGCCACCCATTAGGGCAGGCATATGTCAGGTGATTGGTCGCTGGTGGGCAGGCGGTCTCCAGCCGTCCAGTTGCACCTGCAGCGGGCCGGCTGTTGCCGGCGGGCGAGCGTTCTCCAGGCGCCCAGTCACGCGGGCCTGGCCTCTAGTCCCCTGGTTTCTCCTGCTAGTCCTGGTTTCTCTTGCTACACCAGTTTTCCCCTGAGTAATGCCCTCGGCAGCTCAAACTGTACTCTGGCCTGCCGTTTCTTGGGTGTGGATTGTGTCTATTGGGAACCCCAGCACTCTATTTTTTTTTTTTTCCGTTTGCCCCTTCCCCATCGCTGGCTAGACAGATTTTGTTTTCACCACTGATGGGAGGGGGAGTAGAAGGTCAGGTGCCTCTAGTTTCCCCCCCATCTTTATTCAGGCTCTCTCTGATAATCCCTCCCCTGGAAAGCTTAGGAAAGATTTTATGCAAATATCCTACTGTATGGGAGATGAGCGGAAAACACACAACTGTTTTATTGTTGCAATCTGTCGGAGAGTGGCGGTGGTTACTTCAGCTCTCCAAGATGGTTGCCGTTGGTTTCCTTGGTGGAGTTTCCGTTGTGGGGGATAGAACTGTAGCGCTTCCTTCCCTGACTGAGATCCCGAACTCCGCCTGGGGCTCAGTGAGGGGTCAGCCGGCAGGATTCCACAGAATCTGCAGCAACGTTTCTCCCTGGATGCTAGTCGCTTCTCGGTGGTGCCCCGACGTCTGTAGCCACGGGGCGGGCCGCACGGATCAGTAAGCCCGGATCTCCGGTTGCATATTCAGCTCACGTTTGAGACTCAATTACCGGACCTCGTTGGTGGAAATCATTCTTTTAGGTTTCGGTGCACACCCATTTTTCTATAAGATCCTAACAAGATAGTCTTTTGTCATTTTAACTCGTTATTCACCTGCAATGTGGCGTGGTACACTGGGTGTGATGCACTCTATTCGCGGCCAACTTGCAATGTCGAAATATTATGTTTTGTATGCACCATTTACTGAAGATAGATTTCAGTACTAGGCAACCAATATGTAATTCAGGTTGATGAATATTTCTGAGAATTATCTTTTGAAAAGTTGATTATAAATCCACATTCATGATATGAATGAATTTGGGGAGTGCACAATAAGGCACATATATTTCATATTTTGAAAAATCTTGAGAGTATATATATATATATATATATATATATATATATATACACAGAGAGACATTACAATGTAGCATTATGTATGCCAACGGAAATTTATCGTGAAATACATATCATCCAGAGATCCAAAAATATTAATTTTACTGAACATGGATTTATGTATAATGTTGTTCAAATAGGAGGCTCAGCCATAGGTTGAATTTTCAGTTTCAACAGCATTTAGGAGGAGTGATATCTTCTCACAATTTGTATCTGCCAAGTCAGCCACCTCACAAAAATGTACGTGTAATACTAGGTAGGATTCTATATATGCATATAAAAATACATTTGCTGACTAGGCTACAGAGAAAGGGAGACATAAATTCACATGTTTGTTAACTTTAAAAACACATGGAGAACTATTTCAACAAAAAAATTGACTAGATTTATAACTCCTACCCTATGTAATGCAAAAGGCAAGTCCAAGAATACCAAACATGCCTCCTCTTAACTGCTTGTATTTCTATTCTGATTGGGTTATTATTTTCCATGATATTACGATTAGTAGTCAGAGTCTAGTAGGGTAGGGGTTAGTGTCAGGGATTCAGTATATCAAATGGAAAATTGGAAAATGAATCCAATGTGTATGTAAATATGTGCTACACAAAAATGTTCCCACTCTCATCAAGAACTATGGCTTGACATTACTTTTGCCCCAAGAAAGACACAATTAGAGGAGAAGTGTTAGAAAATCTGTGAATATATATCTGGAATGGAATATGCTCAGTAGTTCACAACACTGGAGGTGGTAGAGGAGTTCCCAAAAGTAAGGGATAGGGTGAACACTCCACAAACATGGAGCTCTGCTGGCCTAAAGACTTCTTGAAGAACTGCCTCTGAGGTTGGGCACCTGAAAAATATGTTGTTTTCTGGAGCTTTAGATTCATTTGTAGTGAGACCATCAAAGCTGGGTCTACATCTATGTGACCTGGAGGACATGGTTTCTTATTTTCCAGTGAAGATGAGGCAGCAGTGCTGAATTTGCTCTTTGTAGGTAAACTGTGACCACTGGGGACTAAGTGTCTCCCCATGTGGACTGTGAAGCCATTTGGTCATCCTCCAAATTTCATGGTGTTTCTTGCTGCTACACTGGGAGTTTGCTATTTGATTCAAAAATACAAGGAGTTCTAGTGGGTCACAGTGCTGGATGGAGTTCTGTCACATGTGGTGGGTCAGTTTCTGCAGGAGAATGCACCAAACATACTTCTAGCCCACATATATTGCCCCATTGACCATAGCAACTTGATTCTGAACATTGCCCTGAAATCTCTCAGTATTACAAGATGCCTTTATATAGAAGGGACTGCTTGCTGCACCATGTCAGTCACAAGCCATTTGGAAGCCAATGGAAGATCCACAGGCCCCACCACAGATGTTTTATCATACACCTGACCACCACGGCTCTAGGCCCACTACTCAGCAGGCTCCAACTTATTGGCATCTCTGTTCTACACGATTTTCATGAAACCGAGTCAATCAAAGCACTGTCTGGTATACTCATGATCAGCAACAGGACATCCAAAGGTCCTCCATTGCCACCTGGTCATGGGAAATTCAAAAATTTTATGGTATTTTTGTAGCCATTTTTCAATGATGATGTTGGAGGCACTGTGGGTTAAAATTCACTCCAGAACCATTAAATGTAGAGGAAGCACATTTCAATGAAAGCTTTGGAGAATTCTCACAGGCAAGGCTTCTCAAAAAGTGGCCAAATGGTCACATGAAGCCAGTCCCATTGAGGTCTACAATGAGGTCCATGTGTGTTTCGACTCTCAAATATGGCTGACAAGTCTTTCAGAATAAAATCACGTGATATCTTGGCTGTGATTCCCAGTGCTCTGTTGAAAGCCACCCTGCACATAGATCTCAGTTTTCAAGGGGGACTCTCAGGCATGGCCTCCGAAAATCCCAACGCAATTCATGGCAATAATTCTCTGAGTTCAGTTCCAGAACTCAGTCTCTAAGGGGAATCACACCAGAGTTCATGTAAAGGTGGACCCAGTCATGTCTTCCAAACACCAAACAAATGGCCACAATTAAAACCAAAACACTCCCACATGGCCCTCATGATCTTTCATATAGACACTCATCATAACCTCTGGCTGGATGTTTCCATGAGGGGCGAAACACAAGACAGTCTCCAAAATAATCTCCCTTGCCCCTTAATGGCCTAAAATCAGGGTTGCCTGGACACACTTCCTGTGAACTAGGAGTGATCAAATAGGCCTGCTGTTAATACTTCTCTGCTTCTCCAATTTGAGGCCTACTGACTGTGGGGTTTATTTTTTTTATGTGAATTGGAGTCATTATAAAACCCAAGCACATATCGGCTAGCTTCTGCAGGGCTTTGAAGAAATCATTTGACCCAAAGGATCCCTATTCTCACTTGATGGAGGTCAGGAACCTAAAAGAGGAAGGGGAGAGACTTCATCCACAATGACTGCTCTTTTGGCCATTTTGCTTTTGAATGCACACATGGGATCATTCTTAAGATACATCAGGTGGTGAGAATCTAAGCCATTGCCTCAAACAGGGCCAAGAGGCTGATTCAGACACATCCCTTTTCAAAGAAATTAAGCAAAGAGCCACAGGTGATGCCCATTCATTTCCATTTGAAACCTGTTTTCTTCAGGCTTCACAAAGGGGTGGCCTGAAACAAAGACCTTCCTGACATTCAGGGCAACAGAACAATAGGTAAGCAAAGCAGGGTTTCTCCACTGAGACTTTATTGGTCACACTGATATCTGAGTTTTCTGAGATGCTCGCCATTCCCTTCAGCTATCCAGTACATGGCCATGTAACAGGGTTTGGAAATGGTACATATATTGGACACAAAACCATGAGCCTATTCTGTAGAGTGGCCAGAATTCAGGAAGAACGCACGAACTTTGGAAGATAGCGCGTGTTGCCCATCGATAAGGCAAGCCAAAATCCATTCATCAATTTGGCAGAATAAATGATGGGAAGCTTTCTACTAGACAGGACACATCAATTGATGCATTATCTTTTCTAATGTCTATAACCATGGACACAGTGGGATACACAGACATAGAAACACTCGCGTTGTCAAATGACTTACTAGAAACAGTTCACTCAAAACCAAACAAACCGCCTTTTCTATCTATTCTCAGAACATGAGGCAAATCCATAAACACACAGCGACACCCACAGAGGCACCTCCTTCCCCAAAGTAGGTCTGTGACTATCCAGAGTGTCCTCTGACTGGTGGGTTATAGTATGTTCCCCCGAAATGGCCTGTCCTGTCTCAGATCTGGTCTCTTTAACCAACTCTGTGAAGATGTCAGGAGCCACTGGTGAACCACTATCTGCTTTCTCAGGAAAGGCCCCTCTTTAGAGCTTTTCTGGATTTTGGCCATTCTCATATCAGTAGGTACCAAGAAAGACTGACTCTGTCCTTGGTATATCCAAACAAGTGAGACCACTGGGACTGGGACTGGGACAGGCTCTGGGTGCCTGTCTTCCTGCATCCCAAGTTCTTAGAGTTCCATCACCAAGGAAGTGAGGTGAGGTCACTTCCTTCAGGAACTGAATGAGGTCACTGCCTTAGCAACAACTTTGTCCTAACAGTTGCTTCCAAGGGTCCCATGAGATGGAGGCTGCCCCTACATCCTGTGACACTTTCACAAGTTAGAATGTATATCAACCATAGGCACCCGGGACCAGCTCTCCAAACAGGACTGTTTGAGTCCATATTCTAATGGGTGGCACTGGAGCAGATTATGCTTAGTGAAGCTGGCCAATCCCTAAAAAACAAATACCAAATGTCTTCTTTGATATAATGAGAGCAACTAAGAATAGAGCAGGGAGGAAGAGCAGGAAGAAAAGATTAACATTAAACAGAGACATGAGGTGGGAGGGAAAGAGAGAGAAAAGGGGAATTGCATGGAAATGGAGGGAGACCCTCATTGTTATACTAAATTACATATTAGAGGTTGTGAATGGAATGGGAAAATAAACAAGGTGAGAAATGAATTACAGTAGATGGGGTGGACAGAGAAGATCCGAGGGGAGGGGAGGGGGGATAGTAGAGGATAGGAACGGTAGCAGAATACAACAATTACTAGTATGGAATTATGTAAAAATGTGGATGTGTAACCGAAGTGATTCTTCAATCTGTATCTGGGGTAAAAATGGGAGTTCATAAATCACTTGAAGCTAATGTATGCTAATGTATGAATATGTTATGTCAAAAGATTTGTAAGGTTTTGAACAACCAATAATAAAAAAAAGAACAGAGAGGCTGATTCAGTAACAACCTTTCATCCTGACCAGGTTGTTTGCCATGGAAGTTGACTTTTGCTCTCTCAGGTCCTTCAGTGGTGCCTATATCTTCTCCAGGGATCACTTCTGCATGAAACTTTGAGTTTTTCAACAGGTGGAAGATTCACTACATTCCTCTATTTTAGGACCAACACTGTCCCTGCTCTTCTGTAAAGTTAGATTGAGGGAACAGTGTATCGTTTCGCTTAATAACAGGTTTGATTTGGGTTAGGAATCATTCTGCTTGATGAATAATGGTATTGGGAACCTGTGATATTTATAAGAATATATAGGTGAAATATAAGTATGAAAACAGAAATCTAGGTAAGATTGGAATCCCACTAGGGCATTGCACTCTTGATTGGGATACTTAGCTTTGATACATGTTCTGCATAGATGTTTCAGATAAATCAATAATCAATGGCATAGGACCTTGTACCTTGGATGATTGAATGTAGAAGTGAGTATCCACTCAAACTGGGATAGTCGGTAGGATTAGGAAGATATTCTGTAGGTTTCAGAAGAAGAGTGAGTACAGGAATTGTAACAAAAGTTCTTTAGCAATAGGGTATCACATAGACAGTGAATGTAAATGTCAGCACATGTGAAGTGTTAGTCAAAATTGTGAACTGGTGAAAATATTTAGGAAAGCAGACATCAATAGAGACATTAGGAAATCAGGGAAAGTATAAAGTGAGTGATAGGATTAGACATTTGCAACAGGGCTGAGGTTGAATATATAGTCTTAGGAAGAAACAAATATGTTGTCATAAATAGGATTGACATTTGAGAGCATTAGGCAACCTGGACATGAATGTTTTTAGTAATCCATGCTCACTTTCCATTTAGGCTTTGGTACAATCATAAGTGTGACCTCTGCTTTTTGTGTCCAGAATATTACTGTGATAAATGCATACGTAGATCAGGTGACATGAGTATTTCTTCCACCATTTCTGGGAGCAACATTTTGAAGACGAATAAATTAGTATTGGGGTTACAAATAGATGTACCCTGTGTCTATGAATGTAGAGATAATGCATGAATAGACCATACTGTGAATAAATAATATAATTGGTTCCAACTTTAAATAAAGGATTGAATTGATATCTGAATATATACAGAAAATCTTATATTGATATACAATTATTCATTCCAACCAGTAATACATCTAATGGTAATATTAGGGTTATGTTTTATCATGAAGAGTGTGTGAGTTTTGCTTCAAAATGATTATGGAAATCAAAAATAATGTGTTTGAAATAAAGTCTCATGAAAAGACCAGTCAAGAAACCTGGAGGAATACATGTGTTCTGAATCAGTAAATGACTGAAAGTGAATCAAATGCCTATAAATTTGTGAACTTATGGATGAAATATATGTCCTATGATGTTCGTAAACTATAGAAATTCTATTGTACCAGTGTTGAATAAAATGAACTTCAAAATACACATCATGTCCCATAGGAATCTACTTGCATTGATGTTAAACAGGGTCAGTTAATGTAGAAATATTAGGATTGTATGCACCATTCACTGAAGTTAGTTTTCAGTAATAGGAAACAAATATGTATTTCAGGTGGATGAATATTTCTGAGAATAATCTTGTGAAATGTTGATTATAAATCCACATACATGAACATGAATGAATTTAGGTAGTGTATATAAGACACATATATTTATGAACATGAATGAATTTAGGTAGTGTATATAAGACACATATATTTTATATTTGGAAAAATTTGGAGAGTATATATATATATATATATATATATATATATATATATATATATTAAAAAACACACACAGACAATAAAATGTAGCAATATATATGCTAATCGAAATTCTTCATGAAATGTACATCAGCCACAGATGCAAAAATATTTATTTTACCGAACATCGATTTATGTATAATGTTGTTCTACTAGGAGGCTCACCCATAGGTTGAATTTTCAGTTCCAACAGAGTTTAGGAGGAGTGATTTCTTCTCACAATTTGTATTTGCCAAGTCAGACACCTCAGAAGAATATACGTGTGATACCAGGTAAGATTCTATATGTGCATATAAAAATACATGTGCTTAATTGGCTACAGAGAAAGGGAGACAGGTATTCACATATTTGTTAACTTTAAAAACATGTGGAGAACTATTTCAGTTAAAAATTAGCTAGATTTATTACACCTACCCTATATCATTCAAAAGGCAAGTCCAACTATACACCATGCCTCCTCTGTACTGCTTGTATTTCCATTCTGTTTGGATTATTTTTCTCCATCATATTAGGATTAGTAGTCAGAGTCTAGTAGGTTATGGTTTAGTGTCAGGTGTCCGGGCCGGCTGGACACTTCAACGTGGGCGTTGAACCTTGTTGGGGAGGAATGAAGGGACAAGAGTGATGAGAGAAGACAGCAAGACAACAGTTCTGATCATGCTGAAAACTTTTATAGTTCTCACAGTGTATTTATATGCTGCGGATGAGAAAGCTCTCTTATCGGCAGTTGCTGGATGTCTTCACAGGGTGAGATAACCTCAGGATATTTTAGGAAGACGGATAGCCGCAGGATGTCTCAGGGTGATAGATGGCTGCGGGATGTCTCCCAGGCAGGAAATCTCGCAGGGGTCTATTTCTTGTAAGTGTCAGGCTATTCTTTGAAGGAGAACTTCCTTCTAGCCCCTGACATCTTCCCCCTTTCTTATATTAAATATTTGACCATACCTTACAGGCCAATGTTTTAGGGGGTTATAGAGGCTCTGTTTCTCTAACAGGCCTTAGAATATCTCCTGATCTGATCGAGCATGTTTACTAGGAGATTTCGTGGTGGCCTAGGCATGTTTTTTAAGGAGACGGCTTTGAGGGGGAAGCATGCCAACTGCCATGCACCAGAGCGTGTCACTCAGAAGACTTGGGTTTTGGGAACCATGGATCCATCCTCCTGCAGTCCTTCCTGCACCCTCTGTTATTATGGCCTAACGTCCTCACTCCATGGGTGTGTCCTCCCCCAAACAGAGGGGCCCATGGAGGACGAACCCTTATGGCAAGGGCAGAAGATGGTTGGTCAGAGCTGTTACTTAGAGTTTTATATAAGAAAGAGAGATCTGTGGGCATGTAACCTTAAGAAATAAGCTTGTGAGGAGGGTAGAACATCCTTTTAAATGTTGGCAGCACGGTCTTCCATATCCAGGCGATGATAGTGGACCTGTAGGGGCTTAGAGGCCAAAATATTAATCTGTTCTTTAATAAATTGTAACAGCCTGTTTATAATGCAGGGTCCTAGGGACACCATTAAAAGTAAACCCAACAAAGGGCCTAATAGGGGAAGAAGATAGGGCAGAAATCCATTAAGCCCAGTCCAGAGGGGATTTTCAAATATTTCCCTTCGTCTCTTTTCTAGATCTTCTTGAAGCTGCTTAATTTTAGTGCATACTATGCCAGAATTATTGGCATAAATGCAGCATCATTCCCCTAAGGCCAAGCAAATACCTCCCTGGTTAGCTGTCAGCAAATTTAAGCCTCGTCTTTTTTGAAGGAACACTTCTGCCAGGGAGTCTATTTGGTCCTGCAAATCTTTAATGGTTCATGATAGAGTTTTTATCAGTTGTTACTGATAGAGTTTATAATTTGTTGAGACAGGCGATGGTAAGAGTGAATAGACGTGCCTAAGCCAGTGTACCTGTGCCCACAGGAACTGTTATTCCAAGGCTGGCAGATTGTTGGCTGCATCTGAAAAAGAAGAAATTTTGTCCTCATGACGAGTCCCTCTGTCCCTGTTTTGAGGTAAGTCATTAACCTGTTTAACCAGGAGTTCTGGTAACCATCTTGGGGCTGTTTGATCTTGGTCCAAAACATAAGCTGAGCCTCCTCCCCAGATGAGGACAGGATCTGGGCCTTTTTATTTATTTGTAAGGGGATTGTGTCACATAACAGGTGGGCGAACAGAATTGGACGAGGGATGGCAGTGTCTGTCTGCTGCCAAATGGCCTTCATTGTCTAGGGTAAGAAAAATAAGGGCAAATAATGCATTGTTAAGGCGATGCCTGGGTGTGGTAAATACAAGGGAGGAAGCCTTAAGGAGGGTTAGCCAAGTTTTTAAGGTAAGGTGGGCAAGTTCCACAATGCCTTGGCCCTGAGGGTTGTATGGAATTCCAGGAGTATGACAAATTAGCAAGGTAGCACAAAACTGTTTAAACTTGGCAATGGTATATGTAGGATAAATATCTGTTTTAATATGTATTGGTTTACCCATAACAGAAAAGGCTGAAACAAGATGAGAAAGGACATTTTTGGTAGCCTCTCCAGAATGTGGTGATGCAAAAATAAAGCCGCTGAAGGTATCTACAGAAATGTGTATATATATTTGGCTATTACAAATTCAAGAAAATGAGTAACATCCATTTGCCAAAACTGATCGGGCAGTAATCCTCGGGGGTTAACTCCCAAGTGTTGAATGGGGAGGGAGACAGGGCAACCAGGGCATGCTTTTACTATTTCTCGTGCCTGTTGCCTGGTAATTTTACAAAGTAATCAAAGGCTCTGGAAATTTAAATGGTGTAGATTGTGTAACTCCGTGGCCTTTTGAATGGAGCCAACAAAAATTGGAAAGATGGAATGAGTTGCTGCATCAGCTTGGGCATTACCTTGAATTAGAGGGCTGGAAAGATCAGAGTGTGCCCTTATGTGTCCTAAGAAAAATGGGTGTTGTCTGACCTGAATTAGCTGCTGAAGCTGGTGAAACAGAAAGGCCGCATTGTTAGAAGCCTTAATGGGGGGTGAAATCACCAGCAGGTGCACAGAATGAGCAATGTAGCCACTGTCTTTATAAATATTAACAGGATTATAAAAAATGTTATAAAAACTTGTGTTATGTCAAACAATTCCACAAACTGTGGTGACTGATAGACAGTATCAAAGGTGGTAGGCTGGTTATTGACAACAAAGACCGCTCGGCCATTACAGGAACCATCTGTAAAGACAGTAAGGGCTTGAGGAATGGGAGCATTTTGAGTAATTTCAGGAAAAGTAAATGGATGTAACTGGACAAAATGTAAAGGGGGGTCATTGGGGAGGTGGTGATCAATTGTTCCAAAAAGCCTGATAGGGAAATACCTCATTCATCCCTTGTCTCTAGTAAAAATTGGGTTTGGTCCTTAGTATATGGAATAAAAATATTATCAGGGTCTTTGCCAAAATGTTGTAGAGAAATCAAATGACCTTTAAAAATAATAGAAGCTACCTGAGCAAGATAAACAGTAATAACCTTCGAGGATGTGGTGGGTAAATGGACCCAAAACAAGGGGCAGTCTTTATTATTAAAATGTGGATCTCGCTGCCAAAATATTCCTGTGGGTGTATGAGGAGTGTGTAAAATAACCAGAACCAGAGGAAGGTTATAAGAAATTTGCGTAACAAATTGTTGGGCAATGGCTCCTGTGACTTGGTTTAATGCCTGTTATGCCTTGGGAGTAAGATTTTGAGGGGAGGAGGGGTGGGAATTACCTCTCAAAATATCATTAAGGGTCAAAAGTACACAAGTGCATAATTTTAAATATGTTATTAGCCATTGAATATGCCTCAGTAATTTCTGAAAATCTTTAAGGGTGTGAAGATGGTCCACACGTAGTTGTATTTTAGAAATTTGGATCTGATTTCTGTAGAATTTTAAGGCCCAAACTTTTATAAGAGTCCTGTGTTTGAACCTTATTAGGAGCTATCTGTAGTCCCAAGGTAGTGAGGATTTTGTAAAAGTCCAAGTAACAATTATTAAGATCATGGGTATTAGGTGCAGCAATTAACAAATCATCCATATAATGTAAAATATAAATTTGTGGCCCTCGCTCTCTCACAGGGTCTACTTCTTGAGCAACGTATTTTTGGCAAAGAGTAGGGATGTTGGCCATACCTTGGGGAAGAACCTTCCATTGAAGTCTCTGCATAGGGCCCTGAATATTAATGCAAGAAAGACTAAAGCCAAAATAGGGTCTATCCACAGGATACAAAGGAATGGTAAAAAAGCAATCTTTTAAGTCCATAACCATTTTACAATAGTTTTTGGAAATAGCCACTGGTGTGGGAATGTCTGGCTGTAGTGCTCCCATCGGGAGTATAACTTTATTAATGGCACACAAATCTTGTAAAAGGCGCCACTTGCCTGATTTTTTCTTGATAACAAAAATAGGAGTGTACGATGGTGAGGTTGAGGGCTCTACATGGCGGGCTGCCAGCTGTTCCTTCACTAACATGGAGGCAGCCTCCAAATTTTCTTGGGTAAGGGGCCACTGATCCACCCACACAAGAGTCTGAGTCTCCCAAATAATTTTATCTCCATGGGAACAGGAGGGTCAGGAACCGACACTAAAAATCCAAATATCCAAGTCCATATGTATTTTTTTTTATTGGTTGTATAGGCTCCACCAGTCCTTGTCTCAGCCTCCCAAGGCCTGTACCAGGGACAAAATTCATACGGAGCATTTGATGAGTCACCATGGAATTGGGACTGGCAAGAATAACTTCTATTTGACTCAAAATATCTCCAGCCCATAGGTAAACAGGGAGGTCAGGAACAACGAAAGAAGTGACAGTTCCCTTATTACCCTCTTTATCAGTCCAGCTAAGAGCAGTAGAGCTGACCAGAGGATTTTTTGACTTTCCTATCCCTTTAAGGTCAGTCAAGGATGGGGTGAGGGGCCAACCTGATCGCCAGTATTTTTGAGAAATAATTGTCGCATCAGCTCCAGTAAGTACAATTGCTTGGTATTCCTTTCCTTCAATAAGTAAGGTAAGGGTGTGTCTAATATGAGAAATGGGATGAACCCAATATACCTCAGAGGAGCCCAAGGAGGCAGTCCCCCACAGTAGGTTTGGGAGGTGGAAATGCCCCTTAATCTAAGGGAAGAAGTATTAATTGTGCAAGACTTTTTCCTCCTGGGATGGCCGCAACTCTATTAATAACTGTGGCCATTATTTTTATTTCTCCAGTGAAATCATTATCATTAATGCCAGGGAAGACCTGAACACCTTGTAAGGTAGTAGAGGCTCTTCCAAGAATAAGGGCACACGTATGAGATGGAGGGGCACCCATAATTCCAGTTGGTATTATCTGGGGCCCTTGCATTGAGTCTAATATTGTATCAGTGGTGGCACAGAGGTCCAATCCTGCACTGCCTGGAGTGGGTAGTTGGAGGGAGCCAATTGTGGAGAAGGATTTTGAGGTAGGTTGGGAGTTTGGGAGGGAACAAACCTCATTGCCCCAGGGAGTTTCCTGAGAAGTAGGAAGAAATAGGCTGTCTGAGGGCATTTGTCATTGATCTACACTCACTGGCCCAGTGATGACCTTTACCATATCAAGGACAAAGTGTAGCTGGGGTCGGTTTAGCTCCAGTTTGAGGAGACACTATTCTTACTCTTTGTTTGCCTGTCGGACACCTGCGTGCAAAATGGCCTGGTTGTTTACAAGTAAAGCAAGTACTTGAGCCAGTATTGTAAAAGGCCTTGGTAAATGCGGCACTAATTTGAGACCCATCGCATGGGCTGCACCCACGCCTGCACAGATTCTAATAAAGTCAGAAAGTTTCCCTTTATCCTTATGATGTCGAAGAACATCCTGACATGCCGGGTTGACATTTTCAAAGGCAAGATGTTTTACAAAGGTGCTTTCGCTTTCGCTTGGTCCAAGCAAGCATTCCACAGCTAGGTAAAGCCGGGGAACAAAGTCGCTATAAGGCTCATCGGGCCCTTGTCGAGTTCTTGCCAGGGAAGTGATAGCCGAGGCCCTTTCAGGGAGGCGTCTCCAAGCAACTAAGCCAGCCATCTAAATCTGCGCAAAAAGTCCAGCAGGGAAACGTGCCCGTTTAGTTTTAGTGTCAAAAGTTGCATTGCCCACTAGCTTAACATAAGTCCAGGATTTAGAGGAGGCCTTTGTTAATTTTTTTTGAGTAGTTTCTGACAGGGCTCTTTGAAATCTGCATTCCATAGCAGGAAGTCTCCGGCACTGAGGGCAGCTAGGTCTAAAAATTTCCAATCATTGGGAGTAAGAAATTGTGTGCTGCAGCTTTCTAATAAAGCCAACGTATAGGGCACAGTGGGGCCATAGTGAGCACAAGCCTTTTTAAGTTTTTCAAGAAAATGGAGGCTAAATTTTTTGTAGACACTCTGGGTTCCTTCCTGCCTAGGGGTGAACTCCTCATCCTCTAAGTCCTGATCTCCTTGATCCATTTCCCCCGCTTCCTCCTCTTTTTCCTCTTCTAAGTCTTTGACCTCAGCCTGGGCAGGCTTATTTATCTGACTGGTGGTGACTGGAAGGCGAGCACAGGCCGATGGAGCGGCTTCGCCTTTGTATTAGACCACTGTGGGCCAGCTTGTGTTGACTCCATTCCTAAGGCTAATGAAGAGAGCTCAGAGTCAAGGGATCTTTATTCTTTTAAAAATTGGATCTGTTCCTGTCCATGTTGGAGAGACTCTCTCAAGGGAGCCAGGTTAGGCAAGGGAAGTGGGGAAAAAATATCTGGGGGGACATTTGGCCCCTGAAGGGCCAGAGCACAAAAGGCAGAAGGGATATAGGAGGGAGGGGAATGTGTAAGTCCTATAGTCTGTGGCAGGGTCCTGAGAGGTGGAGAGTCTTCTGAATGGTAGCGAGCTGCTTCCTTCTCCAAGGTAGCCTCCTCCCCAGGGGTCAATGTTTCTCCGGGATTTAAAACTGCATAAAGGCGGTTGGAAACCATTGGAGCCTTATTCATTAGGGTGGGATTTTGAGGAAGATCAGGAAGGTCCCAGGGTCCTGGGGAGACTAAGAAGGGTCTATGTCTATACTAACTGATGGGCATGCCGAGAAGGGACGAGAGGTCTTTTGCATAGTCTCTTCCCCAATCCTGACAAGTATTAAGGTACCATTGTCAAAGGGTGAACTTTTAAGAATTTCACTAATTTATTTCCAGAAAGAAAAGGTAGGAACAGGCACTTTTTCTGGGCCAAAGGATTCATAATAATCTTTTAAAATGTCTCCTACTCTAAGCCATCTTTTACCATCAATGGTACCTTCAAGGGGAAACCATGGAAAAAATTCTTCGATGTATGAAAAGAAAAATATTAAGTCATTTTTCTTAACACGTGCCCCCCATGTATTTAAGGATTCCTTGTGGCCTGACAAAAACAAATCATGTGACGAAACTGCTTGTCCCATGGTGGGTCACTCACTGTGTGTCATCCCCACTCTCCTCCTGGATCTGTCTCTCAGTGGTGTCTGCTGAGGCAATCGCGAGCTCCACTTGTCCAAATCTTCCAGGAGGACAGGGTTCCCCCTCAGTCAAAGGCTCGAGCCCCAGTCGTTGGGCGCCAGTTGTCCTGGCCTGCAGGACACATCAAAGTGGGTAGCAAACCTAGGTGGGGAGGAATGAAGGGACAAGAGACACGAGAGATGACAGCAAGACAAAAGTTCTGATCAAGCTGCAAACTTTTATTGTTCACACAGAGGAATTTATATGCTGGAGATTTTAAAGCTCTCTTATCAGCAGTTCCTGGATGTCTTCACAAGGTGAGATAACCTCAGGATATTTCAGGAAGACAGATGGCCACAGGATGTCTCAGGAACACAGATGACTACAGGATGTCTCCCAGACAGGATGTCTCCCTGGGGGCTGTTTCTTGTAAGTGTCAGACTATTCTTTGAAGGAGAATTCCTTCTACCCCTTACAGTCAGGGATTCAGTATTTCAAATGGAAAATTGGAGAAAGAATCCAATGTGTATGCAAATATGTGCTACCCAAAAATCTTCCCACTCTCATCCAGAACAATGCCTTGACATTACCTTCACCCCAAGTAAGACACAATTAGAGGAGAAGAGTTAGAAAATCTGTGAATACCCATCACGAATGGAAAATGCTCAGGAGTTCACAACCTTGGAGGTGGTAGAGGAGTTTCCAAATGTAAGGGAGAGGGTAAAACTCCACAAACATGGAGCTCTGCTAGACTAAAGACTTTTTGAGAAACTGCCTCTGAGGTTGGGCACTTGAAATATATGTTGTTGTCAGGAGCTTTAGCTCCCTTTGTAGTGAGACCATCAAGCTGGGTCTGCATGTATGTGACCTGGAGGACATGGTTTCTTATTTTCCAAAGGACATGAGGCAGCAGTGCTGAATTCTCTCTTTGTAGGTAAACTGTTGTCACTGAGTGCTAAGTGTCTTCCAGTTTGGAAGCCATTTGCTCATCCTCCAATTTTGTTGTGTTTCTTGCAGCTGCACTGGGAGTTTGGTATTTGCTTCATGAAATACGAAGAGTTCAACTGGGACACAGTACTGGAGGGAGTTCTGTCACATGTGATGGGTAAGGGTCTGCGGGAGAATGCACCAACCAGGCTTCTATCCCACATAGCTTGCCCCCTTCACAATAGCAATCTGATTCTAAACATTGCACTGAAACCTCTCCATATAACAACATACCTTTACATACAAGGGTCTGGGGGCTGCACCATGTCAGTCACAAACCATTTGAAAGCCAATGGCAGATCCACATCACCCAACCACAAATGTTTTAACACACACCTTCACACCACTTCTCTAGGCCGACTACTCAGCAGGGTCCAAATTACTGCCATCTCTGTTCTACACCATTTTCCTGAAACCCAATCAAACAGGCACTGTCTGGTATACTCGTGATCATCAATAGAACATCCAAAGATTCTACAGTGCAAAGTGGTCATGGGAATTTCAAAAATTTCATGGTAATTATCAGACATTTTTCAAGGATGAAGTTGGAGGCACTGTGGGTTTCAATTCATTCAGGAACCATTAAATGGAGAGGAAGCTCATTTCATTGAAAATTCTGGAGAATTCTAACAGGCAAGGCTTCCCAAAGACAGGCAAAAAGGTCACATAAAGCCAGGCGTTTGAGGTCTACAATGTGTGGTCCATGTGTGTTTTGACTTGCAACTATGGCTGCCAATTCTTTAAGAATAAAATTATGTGATATTCTTCCTGAGATTCTCAGTGCTCTGTGGAAAGCCACCCTGGGCCTAGATCTCAGTTTCCAAGGGCAACTCTCATGTGTGGCATCCTAAAATCCCAACACAATACATGGCAATACTTATTTGAGGTCCATTCCAAAACTCAGTCTCTAAGGGGAATCACACCAGTGTTCAAGACCAGGTGGACCCATCATCTTTTCCAACAGCCACAAAAATGACCACAATTAAAACCAAAACACTTCCACATGGCCCTCATCTTCTTTCATATCGACACTCATCATAATCTCAGGCTGTAGTTTTTCATGAGGGGCACAGTCAAGGACAGTATCCAAAATAAGGTCCCTTGCCCACATTTGCCTAAAGTCAATGTGGCTGGGAAACCCTTCTAGTGAACCAGGAGTGATCAAAGAGGCCTGCCCTTAATACAGCTCTGATTCTCCATTTTGAGGCCTAATGAATGTGGGGTTTAGATTCTTTATGTTAATTGGAGTCATGAGAAACCTATGAACGTATGATCTAGTCTCTGCAGGGCTTTGAAGAACTCATTTGACCCAAAGGATCCCTATTCTCATAGATGGACGTCAGGAACCTTACAGAGGAAGGTGAGAGACTTCATCCACAATGACTGCTCTTTTGGCTCTTTTGGGTTTGGATGCAAACGTGGGATGCTTCTTTAGATCCATCAGGTGCTAAGAATCTAAGCCATAGCCTCACACAGGGCCAAGAGGCTGATTCAGACACATCCCTTTCCAAAGCAATTAAGCAAGGAGCCACAGATGATGCCCATTCATTTCCATTTGAAAACTCTTTTCTTCAGGCTTCCCAAAGGGGTGGCCTGAGGCAAAAAACTTCCTGACATTCAGAGCAACAGAACAATAGGTAATTAAAAGTACCAAAGCAGGGTTTCTTCACTGAGACTTGTCAGAAGCCAGTGGTGAGCCACTATCTGTTTTCTCATACAAGCCCCCTCTTCAGAGCTTTCCTGGCATATGGCCATTCTCACATCTGTAGGTACCAAGATAGGCTGACTCTGTCCTTGGTAATTCAAAACTAGTGACACCACTGGGAGTGGGACTGGGACTGGCTCTGTGTGCCTGGCTTCCTGGATGCCAATTTCCATCACCGAGGAAGTGATGTGAGGTCACTTCCTTCAGGATCTGAATGAGGTCACTGCCTTGGCAACCACTTTGTCCTAACAGTTGCTTCCAAGGGTCCCATGAGATGGAGGCTTCCCCTACTTAATGTGACAATTTCACAAGTTAAAATGGTATATCAACCATTGGCACCCAGGAACAGCTCTCCATACAGGCCTGATTTGGTCCATCTTCTCCACATTAAGAAGAGAGAAGCTGATTAAGACACAACCCTACATCCTGACCAGGTTGTTTGCCATTGAAGATGACTTGTGGTCTCTCAGGTCCTTCATAGCTGCCTACATATTCTCCAGGGATACTTTCAGCATGGACCTTTGAAGTTCTCAGCAGGTAGAGGATCCTTACATTTCAGTATTATAAGACCACCTCTGTCCCTGCTCTTCTGTAAAGTAAGATTGAGGGAACACTGTATGTTTAGGGTTAATAACAGGTTCAATTTGGATTAGGAATCATTTTCTGGATGAATAATGGTATTGGCAACCTGTGAAATTTATAAGAATATAGAGGTGAACTGTGTGTATGAAAATAGAAATCCAAGTAAGATTGGAAGCCCAGAAGTGCATTGGGCCCTTGATTGTGATACTGAGCATTGAATTACATTCTGCACAGATGTCTCAGATAAATTGATATACAATGGCATAGGACATTATACCTTGGATGATTGAATGTAGAAGCGAACATCCGGTCAAAAAGGGAGAGTCAGTAGGAATAGGAAGATAGTAGGTAGGTATAGGAAGAAGGGTGAGTGTATGATTTGGAACAAAATTTCTTTAGCAACAGGGTTTCGGATAGAAAATGAATTTAAATGTCAGCACATGTGAAGAGTCTGTCACAATGATGAAGTGGGAAAAATATGTAGGTAAGCAGATATCAATAGAGACATTATGAAATCAGGGTTGAGTTTGAATATGCAATCTTAGGAAGAAACAAATATGTAGTCATCAATAGGATTGACATTTGAGAGCATAAGTAATCTTGGACATGGATGATTTTAGTAATCCATGTTAATTTTCCATTTTGGCTTTGGTACAATCATAAATGTGAACTTTGAATTTAGTGTCCAGAATATTTCTGTGAATAAATGTATATGTAGATCAGGTGACATGAGTATTTCTTCCACCATTTCTGGCAGCAATATTGACTGACTACTTCTGATTGATAGGTACAGATTCTTTATGTGAATTGGAATCATGAGAAACCCAAGCACCTCTTCAGGGATTGAAGAACTCATATGACCCAAAGGATCCCTATTCTCAATTGATGGAGGTCAGGAATCTAACAGAGGAAGGGAAGATACTTCATCCAAAATGACTGAACTTTTTGCCATTTTGGTTTTGGATGCACACATGGGATCTTTCTTTAGATCCATCAGGTGCTGAGAATCTAAGTCACAGCCTCACACAGGGCCAAGATGCTGATTCAGACACATCCCTTTCCAAAGAAATTTAGCAAAGAGCCATAGGTGATGCCCATTCATTTCCATTTGAAAACTGTTTTCTTCAGGCTTTACAAAGGGTTAGCCTGAGGTAAAGAACTTCCTGACATTCAGGGCAACAGAAAAATAGGTAAGCAAAAGGCCCAAAGCAGGGTTTCTGCACTGAGACTTTCCTGGTCACACTGTCCCTGCTCTTCTGTAAAGTTAGATTGAGGGAACAGTGTATGGTTAGGGTTAATAACACGTTCGATTTGGGTTAGGAATCATTCTGCAGGATGAATATTCGTACTTGGAATCTGCAATAATTACAAGAATATATAGGTAAAATAAAAGTATGAAAACAGAAATCTAGGCAAGATTTGAAGCTCAGATGGGCATTGGGCCCTTGAGTGGGTTACTTAGCTTTGAATTATGTTCTGCACAGATGTCTCAGATAAATCGATATACAATGACATAGGACCTTGTACCTTGGATGATTGAAAGTTGAAGAGAACATCCAGTCACAAAGGGAAAGTCCGTAGGTTTAGGACGATAGTCTCTAGGTTTAGAAACAACAATGAGTATAGGATTTGGACCAAACGTTCTTTAGCAATTGGTTTTCAATAAGAGAGTGAATGTAAATATCAGCACATGTGAAGAGTCAGACACAATGATGAAATGGGGAAAATATGTAGGAAAGCAGATATCAATAGAGACATTAACAAATCAGGCAATGTATAAAGTGAGGGATAGGATTAGACATTTTCAACAGGGTTGAGTTTGAATATATAATCTTAGAAAGAAACAAATACATAGGATTTATCAATAGGATTTACATTTTAGAGCATTAAGCAACCGGGACATGGATATTTTTAGTAATCCATGCTCACTTTCCTTTTAGGCTTTGCTACAATCATAAGAGTGACTTTTGCTTTCTGTGTCCAGAATATTACTGTGTTAAAATTTATATGTAGATCAGGTGACATGAGCATTTCTTCCACCATTACTGGGAGCAATATTTTGAAGACGTATAAATATTGGGGGAACAAAGTGGAGTACCCTGTGTCAATGGATATAGAAATAATGTATGAATAGACGATACTGTGAATAAATAATATAACTGGTTCCAACTTTAAATAGTGGATTGATTTGATATCTGAAAATATACTGGAAATCTTAAACTGATATTCATACATTCACTACAACCAGGTATACATCTAACGGTAATATTAGGGTTATGGTTTATCATGAAGAGTGTGTGAGTTTTGCTTCAAATATGATTATGAAAATCAAAAATAATGTGTTTGGAAAGAAGTCTCATGACAAGACCAGTCAAGAACACTGGAGGAATATATGTGTTCTGAAGCAGGAGGTGATTGAAATTGAAACAAATGCCTATAAATTTGTGAACTTGTGGATGAAAGATATATCATATGATGTGCATAAACTGAAGAAATAGTAATGTACCACTGTTTAATAAAAATGAACCGCAAAATACACATCATGTCCCATAGGAAAATGCTTGCATTGATGTTGAACTTGGTTTTACTGTAGAAATATTAGGATTTGTGTGCACCATTCACTGAAGTTAGTCTTCAGTACTAGGAAACAAATCTGTATTTAAGGTGGATGAATATTTCTGAGAATAATCTTGTGAAAAGTTGATCATAAATCCACATACATAAATATGAATGATTTTAAGGAGTGTATAATAAGATTCATATATTTCATATTTTGAAAAATTTGGAGAGTATATATATATATATATATAAATAAATACACACACACACACACACACACACAGAGAGAGAGAGAGAGACAGACATTTAAACTAGCAATATATTTGCCAATTGAAATTCATCATGAAATATGTAACATCCACAGGTGCAAAAATATTGATTTCACTGAAAATGGATCTATATATAATGTTGTTCTAATAACAAGCTCACCCATAGGTTGAATTCTCAATTCCAACAGTGTTTAAGAGGAGTGATCTCTTCTCATAACTTGTACATGCCTAGTCAGCAACCTCACAAAAATGTACGTTTGATAACAGGTAGGATTCTATATGTGCATATAAAAATACATGTGCTGAATAGTCTACAGAGAAAGGAGACACCAATTTGTTGAGAGCCACAGCTTAAGGGGCCCCATCAAACTTCCAGTTACCAGCAACATTCCCCTGCGAGATGATTATTGGCTCACAGCGGCCCCAGCAACATCTAGCTGATTGGCTCCTCTGTGGTGATGCACAATGGAGATGCTCATTGAGCTTTTTCCCCGCTCTTTCCGACTGCCAGCTGATGATTGGCTCACAGCAGCCCCAGCAACATCAAGCTGATTGGCTCCTCTGCGATGATGCACATTGGGCAGTTTCCCTGCCCTTTCAGACCACAGAGCTGCTCATTGTGGGACTTTTTTGGTTCCACCCACCTGACCCAGCCATATGGCCTCAAGAGCAGGAGGATTGTGGGAGGTGGAGAGGCTTGTGGGTGTGACAGAAACTTTGCAAGGAAGCCAGTAGTGGCAGTTGGGCTCTGAGGGTTTTTCCTAAGGAGCTGTTTTGCTTGGCGTGTGTGGTTCTAAAAATAAACTTTGTTTCTTTTGAAAAGTCGCTCTTGAATCGTGCCCAGCCAGACTGCAGCATTTGGTAGCTCGCACGGGGAGCCACTGAGGGTAAGTGATAAGGTAAACTGCTAGCCCCTGAGGGAAGGGCGAGAGGATCGGTAGCCATTTTAAGATTCCTCTTTTGTTTTGCTTCACTTTTGTTGCCTGTCCATGGAGATGAGTGAGATGGATGAAAAACCGCTCACATCTGAGAAAAAAATTATTTACTTCTGAGGAACAGATAGGGAGAAAGGACGGATGCACATGTCAGTAGGATATAAAGGCTAAAATGACTTTTTGTTGTTCCCTTTTTATTTTATTCTGTCTCGGTTTTGTTTGGCATCGTCTTGTTGGGTTGTATTATAGTAGAAATACAGGATCAGAAATTAGTAAAAAAACAAACTGAAAGAGTGTTAAGTAAATTGTTAGAGGAAGGAGGCACCTCAGTAAAGTCAAGGACAGTCAGGGCATACGTTGATACAATACAAAAATGTAGCCCATGGATTTTTAAGGAGTTGTTAAATATACCATAATGGAACCATCATGGTGAAGATTTAAAAGGGGGGAAAAGAACAGCCCAGGGACTCTGACAGTTGGCACATTGCCATTGAGGACGTTTATATCTGGTTTGCTTAGTCCAAAGACTTCAGATCAGACAAAGATAGAGGAACAAAGCTTAGGTCAGAAAAAGCCATCAGGGGCAAAGTTACAAAAGGAGACTGCTACTAACAACTTTCAATAACTAGAGGGCGTAAGTGTCCAACCAACAGCGCCTCCTCTACAGGAGACTGTTACTAACACCTTTATATCACCAGAGTATGTAAATGTCCAAATAACAAGGCCACCTCCATATGCTAGGAGGCCCCCAAACCCCACAGTTGATAGTTCGGTTCCTGAGACAGGATCTCAAGTATTAACATGCCCTGTATTTGAGGTAGGAGGGCAGCGAATTCACCATGCTTTAAATTTCAAAATAGTGAAGCAGCTAAAAGGGGCTGTAACAACCTATGGTCCTCAAGTACCCTTCATTGTAAGCTTGGTCGAATCCATTAACAACTTGAATATGATGCCAGTAGATTGGGCTAATATGTGTAAAGCTGTGCTAAATGGAGATCAATACCTTTTATGGAAGGTTGCCAATGAGGAATTTTGCAAGGAGACGGCTAGGTGAAATGCAGAAGCTGGTTATCCTCAGAGAAATCTAGATATGTTGTTAGGAAAGGGACCTTATGAGGACCAGCAGCAACAAATTGCATATGATCCTGGCGTATACGCACAAATTGCTGCAGAGGCGGTTAGGGCATGGAAGACTTTACAAGGACATGGAGGTTTACAAGGTCAATTATCTAAGGTAATACAAGGAGCTAATGAATCTTACACTGAATTTGTAGATAGGCTTATTCAAACAGCTACCAGAGTTTTGGGGAATACAGAACAAGCAATGCCATTAATAAAAAACTGGCTTATGACCAAGCGAATCGTAGGTGCAGAGATATCACTAGACCATGGAAACATGAAGATTTAAACACATATATTAAATTATGTAAAGACATTAATGAATAAGAGGAAGTCATGGCAGCTGCAGTAAAACAGGCTTTAGATGCCAGAGACATCAATGAACAAGGGCAATTTGTGGCAGCTGCATTAAACAGGCTTTAGATGCAAGGCCAGGAACATGCTACAATTGTGAACAAACAGGACATTTTAAAAGGAATTGCTCCATAGGAAGAGGGTTTAACAAAAATAGGTACCAAAGGAGTAGAATACTGGGTATTTGCCCACGATGCCGTAGAGGGAGACATTGGGCTAATGAATGCCGTTCTCAAACCACCATAGAGGGTACTTCATTATCAAAAACGAACAAGGACTAGCTGTTTATACACGATATCATGGAGAAAGGCACCGGGCTCCATTGCCAAAAAATGGACAGGGGAGCCCAATGCTCTGGGGCCCAAAACCACAAATATACGGAGCACTGGAGGAACCCAGCAACCCCATCAGTGTAGTGCCCAGGACACATTGTGCATCAGACGCCTCATCAGACAAATCAGAGGGAGCGCAGGGTTAGACATCTGCACCTCCGTCAGATCAGTACTAACTGTAGAGATGGGGGTTCAAATCATTCACACATGGTGAAAGGACCTCTTCTCAAAGGAACAGTAGGCTTATTATTGGGACGCAGCTCTTCTAATCTAAAAGGACTTATGATAAGTCCTTGGGTAATTGATCCCGATTATGAAGGTGAAATAAAATTTATAGCCAGTTCTCCAAAGGACATATCAGTAATTTCACCAGGAGATAGAATAGCACAGTTACTAATAATACTCAGTCTGCATGATAAATTTTCCAGTCGTGCTGTAGAAAGAGGTTCCAAGGGATTAGGCTCCACAGGTGTAGATTTGGTTATGCTTTCTTTAAATTTAGATTCTCGCCCCAGGCTAAAACTAAATATTCAAAGACACGAATTCAATGGGCTACTTGATACAGGTGCAGATGTTAGCATTGTCTCTCATCAAGAATGGCCAAAACATTGGCCATTACAACAATACACTCAAACATTTTGAGACCTAGGAGTGGCAACTAATCCCCATAGAAGTGCAATGGTATTGGATTGGAAGGATCCTGAAGAATGTGAAGGAACTATACAGCCATATGTATTGCATAATCTTCCCGTAAATTTATTGGGATGAGATGTCCTAGATCAATTAGGTTTGACATTAACAAATAACATCAATCAAAATGTACACACTATTATGGCTAGAGAAGGTTTTAGGAAAGGAAAAAGATTAGAAAAACAAGAACAAGGTATAGCAGCGCCAATACAAATAGACCAAGCAACAGACAGACATGGGTTGGATTTTCAGAAAGGGCCACTGAGACAATAAAAATTACTTGGAAATCAGAAAGACCAGTATGGCTTCTTCAGTGGACCCTGACTAAAGAAAAGATACAAGCAGCCCAGTTCCTGGTCAAACAACAATTAGCGGAAGAACATATACAACCTTCTGTATCTCCCCATTATACTTTCATTTCTGTCATCAAAAAGAAATCTGGTAAATGGAGATTATTGCAAGATTTAAGAGCCATTAATAATGAGATGGTTATTTTGGGACCTGCTCAATCAAGGATTCCTCAATTGTCTGCTTTGCCAAAAACTTGGTATGTTTTAGTTATACATATTAAAGATTGTTTTTTTTTTTCATTTCCAATTCTTCTTGAGGATAGTCCAAGTTTTGCATTTACTATCCCTGCACTGAATCATGAAGGTCCTGATCAGAGGTATGAGTGGAAAGTACTCCCTCAAGGGATGGCTAACAGCCCAACTATTTGTCATATTTATGTTAACAAAGTAATCCAGCCACTTAGAAATCAAAATCCTGAACTACAAATATTTCACAATATGGATGATGTGTTATTAGCACACAAGTTAAAAACCCATTGCTAGAATGTTATGCCACACTTACAAACTTATTAAAAAATTATAATCTAGGGATATCAATTGATAAAATACAATTAAATTTTCCAATTAATTATTTAGGAGTTCTATTATCCTCAAACATGGTCAGTCCACCAAAAATTCAAATACGAGTAGATCAACTCAAATCAATTAATGACTTTCAGAAGTTATTAGGAGACATTAATTGGATAAGGCCTTATCTAGGTATACCAACAGGACAGTTGGGACCTATATTTGATATCCTAAAAGGTCCATCTGATCCAAATTCACCCAGAATGTTTACGCCTGAAGCAATAAAGGCATTAAAAATCATTGAAACATATATGGGAAATATGCATTTGGATAGATTTGATAAAATAATGCCTTTATTATTTATTGTACTACCAACAAAAAATATTCCTACAGGAGTATTTTGGCAAGAAGGTCCATTATTATGGATACATTTATCTTATTCTTCTAACACTATTATTACTAGGTATCCTGAGGCTGAGGGACAATTAATACTCATAGGAATAAAAGCAGCAAAGGGAGTGTTTGGAATTTCTCCCAATAAAATTATTACTCCATACACTATGAATCAAATTGATGAATTAGCTAATGAGTTAAATACTTGGGCAATAATCATGTGTAAATCTAATGTTTTATTTGATAACCACTTACCATCTAATCTTTTATTGTCTTTTGGGTCATTGCATCCTGTAATTTTTCCAAAAATTACAAGAAAACTCCTATCATGAATGCTCCAAATATATTCACTGATGGGTCAAATAATGGTACAGCAGCAAAAGTTACACCTGATCAATTTTTTACATTTTTAGCACCACAAAAATCAGCTCAAAAGGTAGAGCTTAATGCAGTATTATAAGCTTTTGTGATGTTTAAAGATTCTGTGTTTAATTTATTTTCCAATAGTCAGTATATAGTTAATGCTATAGTATCTCTTGAAGATGCTGGTAGGATTTCCCCTTCCTCTACTGTTTTCTCTTTCCTTTCCAGTATACAAAGTGTAATCTGGGACAGAAAATATCCATTCTTAATAGGACATATCTGGGCACATACAGGATTGCCTGGAGCCCTTAGTTTGGGCAATGATTTAGCAGGTAAAACTACACATGACATACATACATATTTTCTGTACACTAGAAGAAGTTATAAATTTTCATAAAAAGTTCATTATCAATGCTAATACTTTACAAAAGCATTTTAAAATAACTAAGGAACAAGCTAGACAAATAATAAAACAATGTCAAAATTGTGTGACCATTTTACCACATTTTAATCTTAGAGTCAATCGTAGAGGATTGATACCTTACCATATATGGCAGATGGATGTCACACACTTGCCAGAATTTGGAAAATTAAAATATTTGCATGTTACAGTTGATACTTCTTCTGGATTTTTGATGGGCTCCCTTCATGGGGGAAAAAAACTAAAGATGTTATAGCTCATTGCTTACAAAATTTTGCCACTGTGGTCATTCCAAAGCAGTTAAAAACTGATAATGCCCCCGGTTATACTTCTACCTCTTTTAAACCATTTTGCTCATCATTTGGCATTACTCATATATCAGGAAACCCATACAATCCACAGGGACAAGCCATAGTTGAAAGAGCACATCACACTATTAAAATGTACTCATTAAAGTAAGAAGACAGAATTGGGAAGGGATATAAATTCCCCAAAGATAAACTTAAAATAACCCTTTTTACTCTAAACTTTTTAAATTTGGATTTTCAGGACTTAGTGCTGCAGAAAGGCATAAGTGTCCAAAAAATGTGTATAAGCCCGAGGTACTTTGAAAGGATATTCTAACAGGACAATGGAAAGGTCCTGACCCATTAATTTTCTGGAGTTGGAGGTCTGTTTGTGGGTTTCCACAGGAAGAACAGCAGCCGATTTGGATTCCAGAGAGATTAACTAAGATCCCGACCCAGTGATTGCCTGGAGTCGGGGGTCTGTTTATGTGTTTCCACAGGGAGAACAGCAGCCGATTTGGATTCCAGAGAGATTAACTGAAGCGATTTCGATAGACCAAAATATGATGATTTGGCTCAAATCCATAACAGCTGATATCCAAAACTCCAGTTTGGCTATCCTTACATCTGCGACAGAACAGGGATGCTTTTTTCAATATCTATTTTATTATTGCCCTTTCTCAAATCATGAAGTTCTCTTTTGTTTTTTTGAGCTCATACAGACCTAGGTTAATGTTTTGCTTATCAGTTCTATTTTTTGACTGTAGAGTTTTTAAACATTGCAATGATGATTTCACATGTAAAATGTTATAAGGCCTTTACTATTATATTATGTGTTGTATGTATTTATTATGTGTGCACACTTGTGTTTTGTGTTATATATTTGAATGTGCGTATGTCCATATATCACATATGATGAGTGCTAATGAAATAATATATCCATTTTTTTTATTCACGTGAATTAAATTGTTTAATTTAAATTGGGTAAACAACTGTTCAGGATTGTTTTAATATGTGAAAAAATAGGAGGTTAACAGACGTGTTTGTTTACTTTCACTTTTCCTTTTCATTATATTTAATTATTCTCTTCAAGATAACGTAAATTGTTAAGAAAATTGTTTTCTTTTAGTGCCTTCAGGAATGTTACAGAATTTTTTCATTAGCCATTATTGCCAGAATTCCTATCTTCATCCCAGTGCCGGTGAAGACAAAGATAAAATCAATCTACAGATTCTGCAATAGCCATCACTGAACTGCTTGTAGAACTTGCCTGGATTATGTATCACTTGTATGCATTGTGAACTCACTTGTATGCATTGTGAACTATCTGCTGGTGCAGCGAATTGTGGCAGTGTTGGGGTACTTATGCTGATGCTGTCATCAGTGATAGAATTTTTCCAATAGGAGCCATCAATTGACTTGGTGTATCTTCCCTATTCTCACTTGATACAGGTCAGGAAACTTACAGAGGGAGGCGAAAGACTTCATCAGCAATGACTGCTCTTTTGGCAATTTTGGTTTTGGATGCACACATGGGATTTTTCTTTAGATCTATCAGGTTCTGAGAATCAAAGCCACAACCTCACACAGGGCCAAGAGGCTGATTCAGACACATCCCTTTCCAAAGTAATTAAGCAAAGAGCCACAGGTGATGCCCATTCATTTTAATTTGAAAACTGTTTTCTTCAGGCTCCACAAAGGGGTGGCCTGAGGCAAAGACATTCCTAACATTCAGGGCAAGGGAACCATAGGTAAGCAAATTGCCCAAAGCAGGGTTTCTCCACTGAGACTTTTCTGGTTACACTGATCTCTGAGGTTTCTGAGATGTTTCCATTCCCTTCAGCTATCCAGTACATGGCTATGTCACAGAGTTTGGAGGTGGTACATATCTTGGACACAAAACCATGAGCCTATTCTGGAGAGAGGCCAGAAATCAGGAGGTGAACAGGAACTTAGGAAGATAGTAGGTGTTGTCTATCCATAAGGCAAGCCGCAGTCCATTCATAAAAAGGGCAGAATAAATGCCTGGAAGCTTCCTACTAATCAGGACACCTCCATTGATGTATTCGCTTTTCTAATAACTACAACCACGGACACAGTGGATGCACAGACATAGAAAAACTCGCCTTCTCAAATGACTTACTAGAAACAGTCGACTCCAAACCAAACAAACAACCTTTGCTACCTATTCTCAGAACATGAGACAAAACCACGAACTCACACCCACACCCACTAAGGCACCTCATTCCCACAACAAGGTCTGTGACTAACCGGAGTGTCCTCTGACTGGTGGACCATACTATGTTCCCCCAAAATGGCCTGTCCGTTATCAGATCAGGTCCCTTTTGCCAACTCTGTTAAGTTGTCAGGAGCCAGCAATGAGCCACTACCTGCTTCCTCAGGAAAGGCCCCTCTTCAGAGTTCTCCTAGCATTTGGTCATCCTCACATCAGGAGGTACCAAGAAAGACTGACTCTGTCCTTGGAAAATTCAAACAAGTGTGCCCACTGGGAATGGGACTGGCACTAGCTCTGGGTGGCTGGCTTCCTGGATCCCAAGTTCAGAGAGTTCCATCACCAAGGAAGTGAGGTAGGTCACTTCCTTCAGGAACTGAATGAGGTCAATACCTTGGCAACCACTTTGTCCTAACAGTTGTTTACAAGGGTCCCATGAGATGGAGGCTGCCCCTACTTTCTCTGACTCAGTCATAAGTTAGAATGGTATATCAACCACAGGCACCATGGAACAGCTCTCCACACAGGCCTGGTTTTGTCCATCTTCTCTACATTAAGAACAGAGCGACTGATTCAGACACAATACTTCATCCTGACCGGTTTTTTTGCCATGGAAGATGATTTTGTGCTCTCAGGTCCTTCATAGCTGCCTAAGTCTTCTCCAGGGATCATTTCTGCATGGACCTTTGAGGATTTCAGCAGGTGGAAGATCCCCTACATACCTGTATTGTAAGACCAACTCTGTCCCTGCTCTACTGTAAAGATAGATTGATGGAACAGTGTATGCTTAGGGTTAATAACAAGTTTGATTTGGCTTAGGAATCATTCTGTGCAATGAATAATGGTTTTGGGAACCTGCGATATTTACAAGAATATATAGGTGAAATATAAGTATGAACACAGAAATCTAGGTAAGATTTGACGCCCAGAAGTGCATTGGGCCCTTGATTGAAATACTCAGCTTTGAATTATATTCTGCACAGATGTCTCAGATAAATTGATATACAATGGCATAGGACCTTGTACCTTGGATGATTGAATGTCAAAAAGAACATCCAGTCAGAAGGATAGTCAGTAGGATTAGGAAGATATTCATAGGTTTAGAAAGCAGAGTGAGTATAGGATTTGAACCAAACGTTCTATAACAGTAGGGTTTCGGGTAGAGAATGAATGTAAATATCAACACATGTGAAGAGCCAGTCACATTGATGAACTCTGGAAAGTATGTAGGAAACCATATATCAATAGAGACATTAGGAAATCAGGCAAAGTATAAAGTACGTGATAGGATCAGGCATTTTCAACAGTGTTGAGGTTGAATATATAATCTTAGGAAGAAACAAATATGTAGTCACCAATAAAATTGACATTTGATAGCATTAGGCAACCTGGACATAGATGTTTTTAGTAATCCATACTCACTTTCCATTTAGACTTCGGTACAAACATAAGTGTGACCTTTGCATTTTGTGAAAGAAGTCTCATGAAAAGACCAGTCATGAAACCCTGTGGAAAACATGTTTTCTGAATTAGGAAGTGATGAAAAGTAAAACAAAATGCCTATAAATTTCTGAACTAGTGAATTAAATATATATCCTATCATGTGCATCAACTGAAGAAAAAGAAATGTACCAGTATTGAATAAAAATGAATGACAAAATACACATCACGTCCCATAGGAATCTACTTGCATTGATATAAAACTGTGTCAGTTACTGCAGAAATATTAGGATTTGTATGCACCATTTACTGTTAGTTTTCAGTAATAGGAATCAAATATGTAGTTCAGGTGGATGAATATTTCTCAGAATAATCTTGTGAAAAGTTGATTATTAATCCACATACATGAATATGAATGAATTTACGGAGTGTATAATAAGACACATATATTTCATATTTTGAAAAATCTGTAGAGTGTGTGTGTATATATATATAAACATACACACACACACACACACACACACACACACACACACGCACGCACACAAACAGACATTAAAAAGTAGCAATAAATCCCAATTGAAATTCACCACGAAATATATGTCATCCACAGATCCAAATAAATTTGTTTTACTGAACATGGATTCATGTATAATTTTATTGTACTAGGAAGCTCATCAATAGTTTGAATTTTCAGTTTCAACAGCGTTTAGGAGGAGTGATCTCTTCTCACAATTTGTGTCTGCCAAGTCAGCCACCTCACAAGAATGTACGTGTGGTACCAGGTAGGATTCTATATGTGCATATAAAAATACATGTGCTGAATAGGATACAGAGAAAGGTAGACAGGAATTCACATATTTGTTAACTTTAAAAACACATGGGGAACCATTTCAACAAAAAATTGACTAGATTTATAACTCCTACCCTATATAATGCAAAAGGCAATTCCAATGATACACCATTCCTCCTCTGAACTGCTTGTATTTCTATTCTGTTTGGGTTAATTTTCTCCATCATATTAGAATTAGTAGTCAGAGTCTAGTTGGCATGGGTTTGTGTCAGGGATTCAGTATTTTGAATGAAAAATTGGAAAATGATTCCAATGTTTATGCAAATATATGCTACAAAAGTATCTTCCCACTCTCATCCATAACAATGCCTTGAGATTACCTTGGCCCCAAGTTAGACACAATTAGAGGAGAAGAGTTAGAAAATCTGTGAATACATATCTGGAATCAAATATGCTCACGAGTTCACAAACTTGGAGGTGGTAGAGGAGATTCCAAAAGTAAGGGACAGGGTAAACACTCCACAAACATGGAGCTCTGCTGGACTAAAGACTTCTTGAGGAACTGCCTCTGAGGTTGGGCACTTGAAATATATGTTGTAGTCAGGAGATTCAGCTTCCTTTGTAGTGAGACCATCAAATCTGGGTATGCTTCTATGTGACCTGGAATACATGATTTCTTATTTTCCAATAAACATGAGGAAGCTGTATTTAATTTTCTGTTTGTAGGTAAACTGTGGCCACTGGGGGCTAATAGTCTACTCTTGTGGACTCTGAAGCCATTTGGTCATCCTCCAGTTTTCCTGGTGTTGCTTGCTGCTGCACTGGGAATTTCGTATTTGCTTCATGAATTACAAGGAATTCACCTGGGACAAAGTGCTGGGGGGAGTTCTGTCACCTGTGGTGAGTCAGGGTCTGCAGAAGAATGTACCAACCAGGCTTCTATTCCACATAGCTTGCCTCCTTGACCATAGCAACCGGATTCTGAACATTGGCCTGAAACCTCTCCATATAACAAGATACCTTTACATAGAAGCGTCTGCTGGATGCATCATGTCAGTCACAAGCCAATTGGAAGCCAATGGCAGATCCACATGGCCCCACCACAGATGTTTTTTTATCACACACCTGCCCATCACTGCACTAGGCCCACTACTCAGCAGGGTCCAACTTCCTGGAATCTCTGTTATACACCATTTTCATGAAACTCAGTCAATCAAGTCACTGTCCTGCATAATCATGTTCAGCAACAGGACAACCAAAGTTTCTCCAGTGCCATCTGGTCATGGGAATTTCAAAAATTTCATGGTATTTATCTAGCAATTTTTCAAGGATGAAGTTGGCAGCATGTGGGTTTCAATTTATTCAGGGACCATTAAATGTTGTGGAAGTTCATTTCAAATGAAGTTCTGGAGAACTCTCACAGGCAAGGTTTCCCAAAGATTGGCCAAAGGGTCACATAAATCCAGGCCCATTGAGGTCTACAATGTAACGTCCATGTGTGTTTTGACTCTCAACTAAGACTGCCAAGTCGTTAAGAATAAAATCATGTGATATCAAGCCTGAGATTCCCAGTGGTCTCTGGAAAGCCACCCTGGGCCTAGATCTCAGTTTCCAAGGGTGACTCTCATGCTTGGCCTTCTGAAATCCCAACTCAATTCATGGCAATACTTCTCTAAGTTCAGTTCCTGTACTCAGTCTCTAAGGGAATCACACCACAGTTCAAACTCAGGTGGACTCAGTCATCCCTTTCAACTGCCACAAAAATAACCACAATTAATACCAAAACACTCCCACATGGCCCTCACCTTCTTCCATATAGACACTCATCATAACCTCTGACTGTAGATTTCCATGAGGAATGCAGCCCAAGACAGTGTCCAAAATACGCTTTCTTGCCCCTCATTTACCTAAATTCTGAGTGACCTGGACACCCTTCCTGTGAACCAGGAGTGATCAAATAGGCCTGCCGTTAATACTGATCCACT
Source organism: Callospermophilus lateralis (assembly GCF_048772815.1). Taxonomy (NCBI): domain Eukaryota; kingdom Metazoa; phylum Chordata; class Mammalia; order Rodentia; family Sciuridae; genus Callospermophilus; species Callospermophilus lateralis. The sequence goes on along the minus strand of NW_027512668.1, from coordinate 144,190 downwards.
TTTCAAATTTGAGACCTACTGACTGTGGGGTTTAGATTCTTTATGTGAATTGGAGTCATGAGAAAACCCAACCACCTATGTGCTAGCCTCTGCAGGGAATTGAAGAACTCATTTGACCTAAAGGATCCCTATTCTCACTTGATTGATGTCAGAAACCTTACAGAAGAAGAAGGCGAAAGACTTCATCCACAATGACTGCTCTTTTGCTATTTTGGTTTTGGATGCACACATGGGATCTTTCTTTAGATCCATCAGTTGCTGAGAATCTAAGCTACAGCCTAACACAGGGCCAAGACGCTGATTCAGACACATCTCTTTGCAAAGCAATTAAGCAAAGAGCCACAGCTGATGCCCATTCTTTTTTATTTGAAAAAGGTTTTCTTCAGACTTCACAAAGCGTTTTCCTTAGGCAAAGACCTTCCTGACATTCAGGGAAACAGAACAATAGGTAAGCAAAAGGCCCAAAGCAGGGTTTCTCCAATGAGACTTTACAGGTCACACTGGTATGTGAGTTTTCTGAGATGCTCGCCATTCACTTCAGTTATTCAGTACATGGCCATGTCACAGAGCATGGAGGTGGTACATATCTTGGATACAAAACCATAAGCCTATTATGGAGAGTGACCAGATTTCTGGAAGAAAACAGGAACTTAGGAAGATCGTAGGTGTTGCCCATCATTATGGCAAGCCGCATTCTATTTATAAATTGGGCAGCATGAATGCTGGTAAGCTTTCTAAAAGACAGGACACATCCATTGATGCTTTCTCTTTTCTAATATCTACAATCACGGACACAGTGGGATACAGCGACACAGAAACACTCGCATTGTCAAATGACTTACTAGAAACAATTCCCCCCAAACCAAACAAACCTCATTTCCTACCTCTTCTCAGAACATGAGCCAAAACCACAAACCCACACCCACACCCACAAAGGCACCTGTTTCCTCCAAGTAGGTTGTGACTATTTGGAGTGTCCTCTGACTGTGGGCCATTCTAGGTTCCCCCAAAATGGCCTGTCCTGTCTCAGATTTTGTGTCCTTTGCCAAGTCTCTGAAGTTGTCAGGAGCCAGCAGTGAGCCACTACCTGTTTTCTCAGGAAAGGCCCCTCTTCAGAGTTTTCCTGCCATTTGGCCATCCTAACATCAATAGGTACCAAGAAAGACTGACTCTGTCCTTGGGAAATTCAAAAAGTAAAACCACTGAGACTGGGACTGGGGCTGTCAATGTTTGACTGGCTTCCTGGATGGCAAGTTCACAGAGTTCCATCACCAAGGAAGTGAGGTGAGGTCACTTCCGTCAGGAACTGAATGAGTTCACTGCCTTGGCAACCAATCTGTCCTAAGAGTTGCTTCCAAGCTTCCCATGAGATGGAGGCTGCCCCTGCTTCCTGTGACCCTTTCATAAGTTAGAATGGTATATCACCCATAGGCACCCAGGAGCAGCTCTCCACACAGGTATCATTTGGTCCATCTTCTCTACATTAAGAATGGAGAGGCTGATTCAGACAGAACCCTTCACCCTTACCAGGTTGTTTTCCATGGAAGATGACTTTTGCACTCTCAGGTCCTTCAGAGATTATATCTGCATGGACGTTTGAGGTTATCAGCAGGTGGAAGATTCCCTATATTCCTGTATTGTAACACCAACTCTGTCCCTGCTCTTCTGTAACGTTAGATTGAGGGAACCATGTATGGTTAGGGTTAATAACATGTTTGATTTGGGTTAGGAATCATTATGCTGAATAAATAATGGTATTGGGAACCTGCAATATGTATAAAAATATATAGGTGAAATATATGTATAAAAACAGAAATCTAAGTAACATTTGAAGCCCAGAAGGGCACTGGGCCCTTGATTGGGATACTTAGCTTTGAAAAAATTGATATACAATGGCATAGGAGCTTGTACTTTGGATCATAGAATGTAGAAGAGAACATCCAGTCAAAAAGGATAGTCGGTAGTGAAAGGTTAATAAAATAGGTACTTGTCACTTACTGTTTTTCTGTATGCTTAACAAAACACTGTTGAAATTTTGAGAACTGTTTGCTAATCTTGTTCCCAGAATGTGCTGTCCCCAACTGCCAAAGTGTAGAATGTACTCCCTCACCCGGTTGCATCAAACCGACCACTCGCCCTGACCCATCAGTATACTTCCCTCCCTGCCCTCTCCAAGGAAAATATATATGTTCTGCTTAAACTGTTCTCAGGGCTCTCTGCTCTATTCAAGTGAGCTCCGAGCCCCAGCATGCTGGACCCAGAATAAACCCTTTGCTGTTGGATAAGACAGTCTGTTAGTGGTCTCTTCCTTCCATGCTCACCCGACCTTTACATATGGAGATTCCACCGAGTTTTGGCAGCGGCGGACAAAAGACCCTAACGGGTTCCTCTTGGGTTAAGTAAGGCGCCTCTTTCTTGTTTCAGTGTTAAGGTTAGTGCTGGGCAAAATGGCTGTCGATGAAGAGCGTGAGTTCTCTCCGATGGTGGCTGACAGACGTGTCACAGAGCCACAGGCCACGTCCCTGGGGAACTTCCCAAAGACTCGGGAAATCGAGGAACAATAGTCTCTTCGACTCAGTAATATTTTGTATCTGATTTGGAATTGCCAGCCCATTGGGTTTTGCTGGCTACTCAGTCCTGGTCTCAGTTTTGGATGTCCATTGAATGTCTTTATTGTCTTGTCTTGTCTGTGTCGTGTGTCTTGCATTCACTCTTTGTGTATCTTTCATTATGGGACACAGCACTTCAATGCCCCTGTCCCTGACCCTTGATCACTGGACCAAAGTCCGCTTAAGGGCTCAGAATCTTTCTTTTTTAGTTAAACGCTGGAAATTTCAGAATCTCTGTGCCTCAGAATGGCCCACCTTTGAATTTGGATGGCCCCTAGAAGGATCTTTCTACTTCCCACTAATTTAAGAAGTCAGAGATATTGTCTTTCACCCGGGCACACATAGCCATCCGGATCAACAGCCATATATCTTAACTTTGCTGGACCTCTGCAAATCTCCTCCTCAATGGGTGAAGCCTTTCTTTGTCCCTTCCCCTGCTCCTACTCCTTCCCCCATGATCTCTCAAACCCTCTGCTCCTCCTCCTCCTCCACCCTTTGTAATCCCTGAGTCAAAAGATTTGACTCTTCTGGACTCTCTTCCCCCTTATTATACCCTGCCTTCGTCCCCCAACCACCAACACCCTCTAAGTGATTCCCCTGCAGCTGACTCAGCCTCTCTACCACTGGAGGAATATAAGCTGGCCCAGCGCCCTCCAGATAACTCCCCCGCAGCACACACAGCCCCTCCTTCGCAGGAGGAAGCTAGCCCAGCTAAGGAAACTTGATGGTGGTGAATGATTGAAAACCCTGGAACTCCTGTGATGCTCCCACTATGTCTCTACAGACCATTGATTGACGAAGGCCATGGGGGGAAAATGCAAGCCTACAAATATTGGCCTTTCTCCTCTTCCGACCTATATAACTGGAAATATAACAATCCCCCTTTTTCCGAGGACCCCACAGGGCTCACAGGTCTGGTTGAGTCATTGATATTTTCACATTTGCCTAATTGGGATGACTGTCAACAATTCCTAGGGACTCTCTTCACGACAGAGGAACAAAAGAGAATCTTCCTGGAAGCTATAAAAAAATGTCCTCCGACCAGATTGGAGAGTGATACATCTTCCCAACTTAATCAAAGCTGGTTTTCCTTTGAAACAACCCAACTGGGACACCAACACCATTGAAGTTAGAAAGCATCTGTCCACTTATCACCAGGTTCTAATAGTGGGCATCCGAGTGGCCACTAGGCGACCAACTAATTTGGCCAAGGTAATAGAGATTATTCAAAGGCCTGATGAATCTCCCTCTATGTTTCTAGAGAGAATTATGGAGGCAAGTAGGAGATATACTCCTTTCGATCCTCAGGCAGAGGATCAAAAGGCATCTGTCATGATGGCCTTTATTGGGCAAGCTGCCCTGGATATTAAAAGAAAGTTACAATGCTTAGATGGATTACAAGATATGACTTTGAGAGATTTAGTCAGAGAAGCCAAGAAAATATACCTTAAGAGAGAAACTGAGGAAGAGAATGAAGCAAAGTGAGGATAAAAGAAACAAAAGACAGAATAAGGCGTTGACTAAGGTCCTGGTCACAACAACAAAAGGGCCAGAAATTAAGAAACAGGGAGACAGGAAGGGATACCTGGGCCCACGCCAGAGGCCACTCCTTGCCTCAGATCACTGTGCCTACTGTAAAAAAAAAGGACACTGGGCCAAAGAGTTCCCTAGAAAGAGACAGCCACTCCTGCCAGCCATTCTGACTCTTGAGGATGACTCCAAAAGTCGGGGCTAACATCCCCTCCCGGAGCTCAGGGTAACTTTTGAAGTGTAGGGGACCCCAGTAAACTTTGAAGTGGATACAGGGGCAATATACTCAGCCCTCAAGGCCCCATTGGGCCATCTATCAAATAAAAGGTCTCTAGTTCAAGGGGCAAATGGCAGTAAGTATCGGGCTTGGACAACTAAGTGGACCATAGACCTGGGAAAAGGAAAATCCATCAATCCTTCCTAGTAATCACAGAATGCCTGGCCCCATTGATGGGCAGAGATCTGTTCACCAAGTACCGGGCCAAAATAACTTTTAACCCTGAAGGCCCCCAAGTGGAATTTCTAAATCCTTCACTAAAAACTCCTATAGTCACAGCTCTAAATATGTCAGTAGAAAATGCACATCAACTCACTCACCTTGGTTCAAAGAAACTGCAGGTATTTCTGAAGTATCAAGAACAGAGTTTTCCACTAACTGACTCACAGCAAAAAGAAATAACTAAATGGGTAAAAAAAGCCTGTCGAGTCCATCAATTGGTAAATGCTTACCCTTCCAAGCTTCCTGCAGGAAAGCACCTACGAGGAACCAGACCAGGACAATTCTGGGCAGTTGACTTTACTGAAATTAAGCCAGCAAGGTATGGACATAAATATCTTCTAGTCTTTGTAGATACATTTTTAGGATGGATTGAAGCCTTCCCCACTAAAAGAAAAAAAAAAGAAACAGTGCAAATGGTGGTCAAGCAGATCCTGAAAGACATTTTTCAAAGATACGGCCTGCCAAAGGTAATACGGTCTGATAATGCACCGGCGTTCGTGGTTCAAGTAAGTCAGGGGTTAGCCAGGAACCTGGGGATTCATTGGAAGTTTTATTTTGCTTACAGACCCTAGAGTTCAGGACAGGTAGAAAGAATGAATAGAACCATTAAAGAGACCTCAACAAAATTAAGCTTAGAGACCAGCATAAATGATTGGACTATGCTCATGCCTTATACAATGTTTCGTGCAAGAAATACGCCCTCTGTTTCTTTGAGTAACCACACCCCCTGTGAATATCTAGGGTGCCTCTCCTCCAGTAATGGACCAAAGCCCAACTCTAAGACCTAACGATCCCTTTCACACCCCCTTGCTTGACAGACTTAAAGCTCTTGAAAGATCTCAGTGATACCTGTGGAAAAAGCTGGCAACTGCCTACCAAACTGGGGACGAGGGGACTCCACATCGATATCAAGTAAGAGATTCATCTACATAAGATGATATCAGGTGTCATCCCTGGAACCCCACTGGAAAGGACCATACCAGGTGGTACTTATAACATCTACAGTGGTAAAGGTAGACAGAATCACTTCCTGGATCCATGCCTCTCATCTCAAGCCTGCGCCCTGTCCACACTCTGGCTGGAAACTGGAAAAGACTGGTAACACTTTCAAATTGCATATTCACCATGTGGATAAGCCTATAGACTCTCCCCTCAGCCACAAGTAGTCCTAACCCTCATCAGCCCGTTCAGCAGCGTTGGCTGATCACAAATTCTACTGTAAAAGAAGTATAATCTATCTCGCATACAGCCCACTTAGGGACCTGGTGACCATCTCTCCACCCAGACATTTGTCAGCTGGCTATAGGTCTTTCCTAATGGGATATCCCTGATGAAGAGGATCCCACTAAAATTCCATTAAATCCCTTCCTTACCATAGATAATGGAAACAAACATTATGGATGTAGGGACACACGAGCCAGATGCAGGTTGGCTAGCCTAGATTACTGTGTTTACCCGGCCGACTGTCAAAGCCATAAACAGCCATGGCTATGTGGGGGAAAAGCCGACTTCTTCTGTAAGTCATGGGGATGTGAGCATACAGGGGCTGCCTGATGGAACCCAAACTCCGCATTAAATTCAGTACACAGCATTGGCCATATTACGAATTAGAAAACAAAAACTGATGGCAACCAGAGGGGACTCTAGATCCTCAAATCCTGTGTGACCTTTTTAACAGCTGCTGGTGCTCAAAAGGGTAAAAGGAGATTCCACTATGTAGAGGCCTTTTCCCTTCTTCGCTCACATCCTGAACTATGCTTACCCAATTGATCCTCACCTTCAGCCTTCTGCTCCAGAGTCTCTGCTGTCACTCCCACCTCAGCAACCTGATTTCTCCACTACAATTATTAGATCAAAAATCCAAATCTCTGCTGGTTCTCAGACCATTGCCCCCTTGCTGACGTAGCAGGTACTGAGGTACCCCTCCACCCACTCACTCCTCTCTTCTCCTGTCAGTGCCCGCACCAGGTCCCACCAGGTCCTCTTACCAACTAACCCAAAGCTCAAACCAGCTGAGGAGAGCCCTCAGACCCATATCCAAGATGTAATGAAAATGGCCTTTAAAGTTGCTTTGTCATCACTGAAAACAGTTTACTAAGAATTTAAAGTCCCTAACATGTGTTTTGGGATACTCACAACCATCTTCTTCTTTGCTCTACCTGTTCTACTGCTCAAATATTTGTTGCTAGGAAAATTCCAAACCACTTTCCAATTATTTTTTTACATCTCTCTTTTCTCATTCTCAGATACTCTGAGCTGCTCTCAGCCCCACCTTCTCCGTCTTTCCCCTCTGTACCAGGCCCACAGAAAAGTCTTTAACTGACCTTCTCCAGAAGTCTTCACCATGGCTGACTTTAGGACTTTCAGCAAAAGAGTCCCTATAAAAAAGTTCAATGTAGTTAAACTTCCTATTTTCATGTTGCCCTGTTCTACTTGGCCACTGGCTAAAAAAATTAGCACTCCTAATCAAGACACCCCCTTACTAGTTTTTCACAAAAATATGTGAACAAGGCCTCTGGCCTTGACATGGGGCTTCACAGAGATGGCTACATTTCTAAGTTAAAGAAGTTAGCAACTGGGCTCCGTGGTAACAGCTGGAAATGGGAAAATAAGAAAGGGAAGAAAAAGCTCTTTCCCTCCCAGGTGTCCTTGAAAAGTTAACTTGCCCAGAACCGAGGAAAAAACAGAAACAAAACTGCTTTTTTCAACTTCTGCAGACTGTGAACTTCTGAGCCCCTTCCATTACATGTTGGGTACAAAATTCTGAAACTACCTAAACTTGGGTTTCAGAGGATTACTTGATTACAACAGAATCAATGCCCTCTGAATCTGGTTGCCACCAAATAGGACTGTTTCCCTGTCTTCAGTGCTATCATAGGTGAGTTGCCTTGTCCGTCCCTACTACAGCATGATTCTATATACTTAAACATTGTTAATGTTTTCTTGAAATGGTCAACAGGTGTGATTAATCGTGTAATCGTGCAGATGTTTCCCAGAGTGCTCTATCACAATGCAGGTTCATTTGAAGATCAAATAGGGGGGCATTCAACCCGGTTCCACTGAAAATATATATCCCTCAACTTAGCCATCATATTAGGAATAGAAATTGCTGCACTGGTGGCCACGGGAACCACTGCCTTTGTCCATGGGACTCAACAAATGACCCAACAAATGACAGCAATAGACCAAAACTAAGATATTAGAAACCTCCATCAGAGCTTTGCATGAGTCTTTTACCTCTCTCTCTGAAGTTGTTTTTCAGACCACTCGAGGGTTGGACCTCCTTGTCATGAGAGAAGGGGCCTCTGTGCTGCATTGAGAGAAGAAAGTTGTTTGTATGCCGAGCATACTGGAGTTGTAATAAAATCTAAGAGTAAATTAAAAAGATTCCTTGAAAAGCATCAAAGAGACAGAGAGGCCCAAAAAAGGTGGTTTGAGTCTTGGTTCACACAGTCTTCCTGGTTAACTACGTTTTTTTATCAACCCTGGCCGGTCCAATAATAATCCTCATATTATTGCTAACTATTAAACCCTGTTTTCTCAACCATGTAATTTCTTTTCTCCAGGCTCAAATTGGACGAGTTAAACTTATGGTAATACCCCACTAGTATACATAGAATGTGACACCCCCCAATGATCATTTTTATGATTAAAAGTAGCCAGAAAAAGAAGTGGGGAATAAAAGGTTAATAAAATAGGTACTTGTCACTTCCTGTTTTTCTGTATGCTTAACAAAACACTGTTGAAATCTTGAGAAATGCTTGCAAATCTTGTTCCCAGTATGTGCTGTCCCCAACTGCCCAACTGCAGAATGTGCTCCCTCACCCAGTTGCACGCAAATCGCCCACTCGCCCTGATCCATCAATAAACTTCCCTCCCTGCCCTCTCCAGGTAAAGTATATAAGCTCTACTTAAGCGATTCTCAGGGCTATCTGCTCTATTCAAGTGAGCTCTGAGCACCAGCATGCTGGACACTCAATAAACCCTTTGCTTTTGCATGAGATAGTCTGTTGGTGGTTTCCTCCTGCGAAGCTCGCCCGACATTTACTATAATGATTGAAAGTAGAAGAGAACATCCAGTCAAAAAGGGATTGTTGATAGAAATAGGAAGATAGTACGTTTAGGAAGAAGTGTGAGTATAGGATTTGGAACAAAAGTTCGTTAGCTACAGGGTTTCGGTTACAGAGTGATTGTTAAAGTCAGCACAGGTGAAGAGTCAGTCACAATGATGAACTGGGGAAAACATGAAGTAAAGCAGATATAAATAGAGACATTACAAAATAAGGCAAAGTATAAAGTGAGTGATAGGATTAGACATTTTGAACAGGCTTGAGTTTGAATACATAATTTAGGAAGAAACAAATATGTAGTCACCAATAGGATTGACATTTGAGAGCATTAGGCAAATTTCAGGTTAATGAATATTTCTGAGAATAATCTTGTGAATAGTTGATTATAAATCCACATACATGAACATGAATGAATTTAGGGAGTGTACATAAGACACATATATTTCATATTTAGAAAAATCTGGAGAGTACACACAGACAAAAAAAGTAGCAATATATGTCAATCAAAATTCATCATAAAATATATATCATCCACAGATCCAAAAATATTCATTTTACTGAACATGGATTTATGTATAATGTTGTTCAACTAGGAAGCTCACCCATTGTTTCAATATTCAGTACCAACAGGGTTTAGTAGGAGTGATCTCGTCTCACAATTTGTATCTGCCAAGTAAGCCAAATCACAAGAACAAACGTGTGGTACCAGGTAGGATTGTATATGTCCATATTAAAATACACATGCTGAATAGGCTACAGAGAAAGGGAGACAGGAATTCACATGTTTGTTAACTTTAAAAATACATGGAGAACTATTTCAACAAACAATTGACTAGATTTATAACTCCTACTCTGTATCATGCAGAAGGGAAGTCCAACTATACACCGTGCCTCCTCTGAACTACTTGTATTTCTATTCTGTTTGGGTTATTTTTCTCCATCATATTAGGATTAGTAGTCAGAGTCTGGTAGGGTATGGGTTAGTGTCAGGGATTCAGTATTTTGAATGGAAAACAGGAAATTGAATCCAATGTGTATGCAAACATATGCTACAGAAAAATCTTTCCACTCTCATCCAGAACAATGCCTTGACATTACCTTCGCCTCAAGAAAAACACAATTAGAGTAGAAGAGTTAAAAAATTTGTGAATACCTATCTGGATTGGAAAATGCTCCCGATTTCACATCATTGGAGTTGGTAGAGGAGTTTCTAAAAGTAATGGACAGGGTAAACACTCCACAAACCTCGAGCTCTGCTGGCCTAAATATTTTTGAGGATCTGCCTCTGAGGTTGAGCACTTGAAATATATGCTGTTGTCAGGAGCTTTAGCTTACTTTGTAGTGAGACCATCAAAGCTGGGTCTGCATCTATGTGATCTGGATGACATGGTTACTTACTTTCCAATGAAATGAGGCAACAGTGCTGAATTCTCTCTTTGTAGGTAAACTTTGGCCTCTGAGGGCTAATTGTCTCTTCGTGTGGACTGTGAAGCCATTTGGCCATCCTCTAATTTTCGTGGTGTTTTTGCTGCTGCTCTGGGAGGTTGGTATTTGCTTCACAAAATACGAGTTCAAATGGGACACAGTACTGGAGGAGTTCTGTCAGGTGTGGGGGGAAGGGTCTGGAGGAGAATGCACCAAACAGTATTTTATCCCACGTAGCTTGCCCCCTTGACAATAGCAACATGATTCAGAACATTGCCCTGAAACCTCTCCATATAACAAGATTCCTTTACATATAAGGGTCTGCTGGCTACACCATGTCAGTCACAAGCCATTTGGAATCCAATGATAGATCCTCATGGCCCTACCACTGATGTTTTATCAAACACCTGCACACCACTGCTCTGGGCCACTACTCAGCAGGATCCAACTTACTGGCATCTCTGTTCTAAACCATTTTCATGCAACCCAGTAAATCAAGGTACTGTCTGGTATACTCATGATCAGCAACAAGACATCCAAAAGTTTTCCAGTGCCACCTGGTCATGGGAATTTCAAAAATTTCATGGTATTTATCTAACCATTTTTCAAAGATGAAGTTGGAGTCACTGTGGGTTTCAATTCATTCAGGAATCATTAAATGGTGAGGAAGCTCATTTCAATGATAGCTCTAAAGAACTCTCACAGGCAAGGCTTCTGAAAGAGTGCCCAAAGAGGCCACATAAAGCCAGGCCCATTGAGGTCTACAAGGTGAGGCCCATGTGTGTTTTGACTCTCAACTCAGCCTGCCAAGTCTTTAATAATAAAATCATGTTATATCCTGGCGGAGATTCCCAGTGCTCTGTGGAAAGCCACCCTGGGCCTAGATCTCAGTTTCCAATGGCGACTCTCATGCATGGCCTACTAAAATTCCAACAAAATTCATGGCAATATTTCTCTGACTTTAGTTCCACAACTCAGTCTCTAAGGGGAATCACACCAGAGTTCAAGCACAGGAGGACACAGTCATTTTTTCCAACCGACACACAAATGACCAAAATTATAACCAAAACACCTCCACATGACACTAATCCTCTTCCATGTAGAGACTCATCCTCACCTCTGGTGAAGGTTTCTATGAGGGGCGCAGCCAAAGACAGTTTCCAAAATAAGCTCGCTTGCCTCTCATTTGCCTAAAGTCAGGGTGGCCTGGACACCCTTCCTGTGAACCAGGAGTGACAAAATAAGCATGCCTTTAATATTGCTCTGTTTCTCCAATTTGAGCCCTACTGATTTTCAGATATAGATTCTTTATTTCATTTGGAGTCATGTGAAAACCCAAGCACCACTGCAGGGCTTGGAAGAACTCATTTCATCCAAAGAATCCCTATTCTCACTTGATAGAGGTCATGAACCTAACAGAGGAAGGCAAGTGACTTCATCCACAATGACTGATCTTTTTGCAATTATGGTTTTGGATGGACACAAGCGATCATTCTTTAGATCCATCAGGAGCTGAGAATCTAAGTCACAGCCACACATAAGACCAAAAGGCTAATTCAGCCACATCCCTTACCAAAGCAATTAAGCAAAGAGCCACAGATGATGCCCATTCATTTCCATTTCAAAACTGTTTTCCTCAGGCTTCACAGAGGGGTGGCCTGAGGCAAAGGCCTTCCAGACATTCAGGGCAACAGAAAAATAGTTAAGCAAAAGATCCAAAGTAGGGTCTCTCCTCTGAGACTTTCCTGGTCACACTGATATTTGACATTCAGGGCAACAGAACAATAGTTAAGCAAAAGATCCAAAGTAGGGTCTCTCCACTGAGACTTTCCTGGTCACACTGATATCTGAGTTTTCTGAGAATCTCGCCATTCTCTTAAGCTATCCAGTACATGGCCATGTCACAGGGCTTGGAGGTGGTACATATCTTGGAAACAAAACCATGAGCCAATTCTGGAGAATGGCCAGAATTCAGGAAGAAAACAGGAACTTAGGTAGATAGCAGGTGTTGCCCATGGATAAGACAGGTTGCATTCCATTCATTAATTGGCCAGGATGAATTATGGGAAGATTTATACTAGACTAGACATATATTAATGCATTATCTTTTCAAATGTCTACAACAACGGACACAGTGAAATACACAGACATAGGAACACTAGTCTGGTCAAACGACTTACTAGAAATAGTCCACTGCAAACGAAAAAACCGACTTTCCTACCTATTCTCAGAACATGAGACAGAACCACAAACACACACCCACTCCCACAAAGGCACCTCCTTCCCTCAAGTAGGTCTGTGACTATCCAAAGTGTTCTCTGACTTGTGGGCCATACTATCTTCTCCCAAAATGGCCTGTCCTCTATCAGATCTGGTTTCCTTGGCCAACTCTGTTAAGGTGTCAGGAAAAAGTGGTGAGCCACTACCTGCTTTCTCAGGAAAGGTCCCTCTTCAGAGCTCTCCTCCATTTGTCCTTCCTCACATCAGTAGGTACCAAAAAAGACTGACTCTGTCCTTGTTAAATCCAACCAAGTGAGCCCACTGATACTGGGACTGGGACTGCTTCTGGGTGCCTGACTTCTTGGATACCAAGTTCAGAGAGTTCCATCACCAAGGAAATGAGGTATGTCACTTTCTTTGGAACTGAATGAGGTCACTGCCTTGGCAAACACTTTGTCCTAAGAGTTGCTTCCAAGGGTCCCATGAGATGGAGCCGGCCTCTACTTCTTGTGACACTTTCACTAGTTAGAATGGTATATCAACCAGAGGAACCTGGGAACAGCTCTTCACCCAGGCCTGGTATTGTCCATCTTCTCTACAATAAGAAGAGAGAGGCTGATTCAGACACATCCTTCATCCTGACCAGGTTGTTTGCCATGGAAGATGACTTTTGCTCTCTCAGGTCCTTTATACCTGCCTAAATCTTCTCCAGGTATCATTTCTGAATGGACCTTTGAGGTTCTCGCAGGTGGAAGGTACCCTAATTTCCTGTATTGTAAGAACAACTCTTTCCCTGCTCTTCTGTAAAATGAGATTGAGGGAACAGTGTATGTTTCGGGTTAATAACAGGTTCGATTTCAGTTAGGAATCATTCTGTGAGATGAATAATGGTATTGGGTACCTACGATATTTATAAGAATATAGAGTTGAAATAAATGTACAAAAACAGAAATCTAAGTAAGATTTGAAGGCCAGAAATCATTCGGCCCTTGACTGGGATACTTAGCTTTTAATTATATTCTGCAAAGATGTCTCAGATAATTCAATAATAAATGGCATAGGACCTTGTACCTTGGATGATTGAATGTAGAAGAGAACATCCAGTCAAAAAGGGATAGTAGGTAGGATTAAGAAGATAGTCGGTAGGTTTAGGACGAAGAGTGAGTATAGGATTTGTATCAAAAGTTCTTTCCTAATAGGGTTTTGGTTAGAGGGTGAATGTTAATGTCAGCACATATGAAGAGTGAGTCACTATGATGAGCTTGGGAAAATATGTAGAAAAGCAGATATCAATAGAGACATTATGAAATCATGCAAAGTATAAAATGAGTGATAGGATTAGACATTTTCTACAAGGTTGAGTTTCAATATATAATCTTATGAAGAAACAAATATGTCGTCACCAATAGGATTGACATTTGAGAGCATTAGGCAACCTGGACATGGATGTTTTAGTAATCCATGTACAATTTCCCTTTTGGCTTTGGTACAGTCTTAAGTGTGACCTTCACATTTTTAGTTCCGAATATTACTGTGATAAAATGTTTATGTAGATCAGGTGACATGAGTATTTCTACCACCTTTTCTGAGAGCAATATATTGAAGACATAAAATTAGTTTTGGGGGTACAAAGAGGTGTACCCTGTGTCTATGAATATAGAGATAAAGCATGAATAGACCATAATGTGAATAAATAATATAAGTTGTTCCAAATTTAAATTATGTATTGAACTGATATCTGAAAAATTACAGGAAATCTTATATTGATATACAATCATTCATTCCGACCAATTATACATCAAATGGTAATATTAGTGTATTGGTTTATCATGAAGAGTGTGTGAGTTTTGCTTCAATAGTGATTATGGAAATTGAAAATAATGTGTTTGGAAAGAATTCTCATGAAAAGACCAGTCAAGAAACCCTGATAATACATGTGTTCTGAAGCAATAAGTGATTAAAGTTGAAACAAATGCCTATAAATTTGTGAACTTGTGGATGAAATGTATATCCTATGATGTGCAAACCCTGAAGAAATAGTAATGTACCAGTGTTGAATACAAATGAACGTCAAATTACATATCATGTGCCATAGGAATCTACTTGCATTGATGTTAGACTGGGTTAGTTACTGTAGAATTTTTAGGATTTGTATGCACCATTCACTGAAGTTAGTTTTCAGTACTAGGAAACAAACATGTATTTCAGTTAAATGAATATGTCTGAGAATAATCTTGTGAAAAGTTGATTATAAATCCAAGTACATGAACATGAATGAATTAAGAGAGTGTATATAAGACACATATTTCATATTTTGAAAAATCTACAGAGTGTATGTATATATACAAAAAAAACACAAATAGACATTAAAAAGTAGCAATATATATGCCAAACAAAATTCATCATTAAATATATATCATCCACAGATGCAAAAATATTTATTTTACTGAACATGAGCTTATGTATAATGTTGTTCTACTAGGAAGCTTGTAGGTTGAATTTTCAGTTCCAACAGCGTTTAAGAGGAGTGAACTCTTCTCACAATTTGTATCTGCCAAGTCAGCCACCTCCCAAAAATGTACATGTGATACCTGGTAGGATTCTATATATGTATATAAATATACATGGGTGAAATGGCTACAGAGAATTGGAAACAAGAATTCACATATCTGTTAACTTTAAAAACACATGGAGAACTATTTCAATTAAAAATTGACTAGATTTATAACTCCTACCTTATATAATGCAAAAGGCAAGTCCAAATATACAACATGCCTCCTCTGAACTGCTTGTATTTATATTTGTTTGGGTTATTTTTCTCCTTTTTATTAGGTTGAGTAGTCTGAGCCTAATAGGTTCGGGTTAGTGTCAGGGATTCACTATTTCAATAGGAAAATTGAAAAATGAATCCAATGTGTATGCAAATATGTGCTGCATAAATATCCTTCCACTCTCATCCAGAGCAATGCCTTGTCAATACCTTTGCCCCAATTAAGACACAATTGGAGGAGAAGAGTTAGAAAATCAGTGAATACATATCTGGAATGGAAATGCTCAGGAGTTCACAATCTTGGAGGTGGTAGAGGAGTTTCCAAAAGTAAGGGACTGGGTTAACACTCCACAAACATGGAGCTCTTCTGGCCTAAAAACTTTTTGAGAAACTTTCTGTGAGGTTGGGCACTTGAAAAATATGTTGTTGTAAGGAGATTTGACTTCTTTGCGTGAGACCATCAAAGCTGGGTCTGCATTTATGTGACCTGGAGGACATGGCTTCTTATATTCCAATAAAGATGAGCAGCAGTGCTGCATTATCTCTTTGTAGGTAAACTGTGACAACTGGGGACTAAGTTTCTCCCCATGTGGACTGTGAAGCCATTTGGTCCTGGTCCACTTTTTGTCGTGTTTTTGCTACTGCACTCGGAGTTTGGTATTTGCTTCATGACATACAAGGAGCTAAACTGGGACACAATGCTGGAGGGAGTTCTGTCACGTGTGGTGTGCCAGGGTATGCAGGAGAATGCACCAACCCGGCTTCTATCCCTCATAGCTTGCCCCATTGCCCCTTGTCCATATCAACCTAATTCTGAACATTGCCCTGAAACCTCTCCATATAACAAGATGCCTTTACATATAAGGGTCTGCTGGCTGCACCATGTAAGTAACATGCCATTTGGAATACAATGGTAGATCCTCATGACCCTACCACTGGTGATTTATCACACACCTGCCCAAAACTGCTCTAGGCCCACTACTCAGCAGGCTCTAACTTACTGGCATCTCTGTACTACACCATTTTCATGAAACCCAGTCAATCAAGGCACTGTCTGGTATACTCTTGATCAGCAATAGGACATCCAAAGGTTCTCCAGTGCCACCTGGTCATGGGAATTTCAAAATTTTCATGGTATTTATCTAGCCATTTTTCAAGGATGAAGTTGGAGGCACTGTGGCTTTCAATTCATTCAGTAACCATTAAATGTTGAGGAAGCTCAATTCAATAAAAGCTCTGGAGAACTCTCACAGGCAAGGCTTCTGAAAGAGTGCCAAAATGGTCACATGATGCCAGGCCCATTAAAGTCTACAATGTGAGTCCTATGTATTTTTCGACTCTCAAATATGGCTGCCATGTCTTTGAGAATAAAATCATGTGATATCCTGGCAGAGATTCCCAGTGCTCTGTGGAAAGCCACCCTGGCCCTAGATCTCAGTTTACAAGGGCGACTCACATGCGTGGCATCCTAAAATCCAAACAAAATTCATGGCAATACTTCTCTGAGTTCAGTTTCACAACTCAGTCTCTAAGGGGAATCACACCAAAGTTCAAGCCCAAGTGGACCCAGTCATTTCTTCCAACCGCCAAACAAATGGCCAAAATTAAAACCAAAACATTCCCACATGGCCCTCATCTTCTTCCATATAGTCACTCATCGTAACCTCTGGCTGGAGTTTTCCATCAGGGGCACAGCCCAAGACTGTGTCCAAAAAAAGCTCGCTTGCCCCTCATTTGGCTAAAGTCAGGGTGGCCTTGACAGCCCTCCTGTGAACCAGAAGTGATCAAATAAGCCTGCCGTTAATACTGCTCTGTTTCTACAATTTGAGGCCTACTGACTTTCAGGTATAGAATCTATATGTGATTTGGAGTCATGCGAAAACCCAAGCACCTCATCAGGGCTTTGAAGAACTCATTTGACCCAAAGAATCCCTATTCACACTTGATGGAGGTCAGGAACCTAACAGAGGAAGACGAGAGACTTCATCCACAATGACTGATTTTTTGCCATTATAGTTTTGGACGCACACATGGGATCATTCTTTATATCCATCATGTGCTGAGAATCTAAATCACAGCCACAAAGAAGGCCAAGAGGCTAATTCAGCCACATCCATTTCCAAAGCAATTAAGCAAAGAGCCACAGGTGATGCCTATTCATTTCCATTTCAAAACTATATTCTTCAGGCTTCACAACGGGGTGCCCTGAAGCAAAGACCTTCCAGATATTCAGTGTAACAAAACAGTACTTAAGCAAAAGGTCCAAAGCAGGGTCTCTCCACTGAGAGTTTCTTGGTCACACTGATATCTGAGTTTTCTGAGATGCTCGCCATTCTTTTCAGCTATCCAGTACATGACCATGTCACAGAGCTTGGAGGTGGTACATATCGTGGACACAAAACCATGAGCCTATTCTGGAGACTGGCCAGAATACAGAAAGAAAACATTAACTTGGGAAGATAGCAGGTGTTTCCCTTCGATAAGACAAGCTGCAGTTCATTCATATATTGGGCAGGATGAATTTTGGGAATATTTATACTTTAAAGGACACATTCATTAGTGCATTTTCTTTCCTAATGTTTACAACAACGGACACAGTGGAATACACAGACATGGAAATACTTGCCTTGTCAAACGACTTACTAGAACAGTCCACTGAAAACCAAAAACAAAAAAAAAAAACAACAAATAAAAAACGCCTTTCCTACCTATTCTCAGAACATGAGACAGAACCACAAAGCCATACCCACTCCCACAAAGGCAGCTCCTTCCCCCAAGTATGTCTGTGATTAGAAGGAGTGTCCTATGACTGGTGAGCCATACTATGTTCTCCCAAAATGGCCTGTCCTCTTTCAGATCTGGTTTCCATGGCCAACTCTGTGAAGTTGTCAGGAAAAAGTGGTGAGCCACTACCTGCTTTCTCAGGAAAGGTCCCTCTTCAGAGCTCTTCTGGCATTTGGCCATCCTCACATCAGTAGGTACCAAGAAAGATTGATTTTGTCCTTGGAAAATCCAAACAAGCGAGTCCACTGGGACTGGAACTGGGACTGCCTCTGGGTGCCTGGCTTCTTGGATACCAAGTTCAGAGAGTTCCATCACCAAATAATGAGGTATGTCACTTTCTTTGGAACTGAATGAGGTCACTGCCTTGGCAACCACTTTTCCCTAACAGTTGCTTCCAAGGGTCCCATGAGATGGAGCCGGTCCCTACTTCCTGTGACACTTTCACAAGTTAGAATGAAATATCAACGATAGGCACCCAGGAACAGCTCTACACACAGGTCTGGTTTTGTCAGTCTTCTCTACAATAAGAAGAGAGAGGCTGATTAAGACACATCCCTTCATCCTGACCAGGTGTTTTGCCATGGAAGATGAGTTTTGCTCACTCAGGTCCTTTATACCTGCCTACAACTTGTCCAGGTATCATTTCTGCATGGACCTTTGAGGTTCTCAGCAGGTGGACTGTCCCCTTCTTTCCTGTATTGTAAGAACAACTCTGTCCCTGCTCTTCTGTAAAATGAGATTGAGGGAACAGTGTATGTTTCGGGTTAATAACAGGTTCGATTTGTGTTAGGAATCATTCTGTGTGATGAATAATAGTGTTGGGGACCTTCGATATTTAAAAGAATATGGAGGTTAAATATAAGTATGAGAACAGAAATCTAGGTATGATTTGAAGCCCAGAAGGGCATTGAGCCCTTGATTGGGATAATTAGCTTTGAATTATGTTCTGCAAAGATGTCTCAGTTAATTCAATACACAATGGCATAGGACTTTGTACCTTGGATGATTGAATGTAGAAGAGAACATCCAGTCAAAAAGGGATAGTCAGTAAGATTATGAAGCTAGTCGGTAGGTTTAGGAAGAAGAGTGAGTATTTGATTTGGACAAAAGTTCTTTAACAACAGGGTTTCGGTTAGAGAGTGAATGTAAATGTCAGCACATATGAAGAGTCAGTCACTATGATGAGCTGGGAAAAAATGTAGAAATGCAGATATCAATAGAGACATTATGAAATCAGGCAAAGTATAAAGTGAGTGATAGGATTAGACATTTTCAACAGGGTTGAGTTTGAATACATAATCTTTTGAAGAAAAAAATATGTAGTCACCAATAGGATTGACAGTTAAGAGCATTAGGCAACCTGGACATAGATGTTTTTAGTAATCCATGTTCACTTTTCATTTAGTCCTTCGTGCAATCATAACCGTGACCATTACATTATTTGTCCAGAATATTACTGTGAAAAAATGTATATGTAGATCAGGTGACATGAGTATTTCGTCCACCATTTCTGGAAACAATATATTGAAGACGTAAAATTAGTATTGGGGGTACAAAGAGGTGCACCCTGTGTCTATGAATATAGAGATAAAGCATGAATAGACAATACTCTGAATAAATAATATAACTTGTTCAAACATTAAATAATATATTGAACTGATATCTGGAAAATTACAGGAAATCTTATATTGATATACAATCATTCATTCCCACCAATTATACATCTAATGGTAATATTAGTGTTTTGGTTTATCATGAACAGTGTGTGAGTTTTGCTTCAAAAGTGATTATGGAAATCGAAAATAATATGTTTGGAAAGAAGTCTCATGAAAAGACCTTTCAGGAAACCTGGAGGAATGCATATATTGTAAAGCAGGAAGCGATTGAAATTCAATCAAATGCCTATAAATTTGCTAATTTGTGGATGAAATATATATCCTATGATGTGCATAAACTCATGAAATAGTAATGTACCATTGTTGAATAAAAATGAACGTCAAAATACACATCATGTCCCATAGGAATCTACTGGCATTGATTTTAAACTGTAGAAATATTAGGATTCTCGTGCATTATTCACCGAATTTAGTTATCTCTTTTTTTAAATTTTTATATATGGTTGTTCAAAACATTACATAGTTCTTGATAAATAATATTTCACACTTTGATTTATGTGGGTTATGAACTCCCATTTTTGCCCCGTATACAGATTGCAGAATCACATCAGTTACACATCCATTGATTCATATATTGCCATACTAGTGTCTGTTGTATTCTGCTGCCTTTCCTATCCTCTACTATCCCCCCTCCCCTCCAGTCGCCTCTCCTCTTCTCTCTCTACCCCCTATACAGTAATAAATTTCTCCCCCTTGTATTATTTTTCCCTTTCCCCTCACTTCCTCTTGTATGTAATTTTGTATAACCCTGAGGTTCTCCTTCCATTTTCAAGCAGTTTCTCTTCTCTCTCCCTTTCCCTTCCACCTCTCATTCCTGTTTAATGTTAATCTTCTTCTCATGCTCCTCGTCCCTACTCTGTTCTTAGTTACTCTCCTTATATCAAAGAAGACATTTTGCATTTGTTTTTTAGGGATTGGCTAGCTTCACTTAGCATAATCTGTTCTAATGCCATCCATTTCCCTGAAAATTCTATGATTCTGTCATTTTTTAATGCCGAGTAATACTCCATTGTGTATAAATGCCACATTTTTTTCATTCATTCTTCTATTGAAGGGCATCTAGGTTGGTTCCACAGTCTTGCTATTGTGAATTGTGCTGCTATGAACATCGATGTAGCAGTGTCCCTGTAGCATGCTCTTTTTAGGTC
This sequence comes from Callospermophilus lateralis, assembly GCF_048772815.1. Lineage (NCBI taxonomy): Eukaryota > Metazoa > Chordata > Mammalia > Rodentia > Sciuridae > Callospermophilus > Callospermophilus lateralis. Next base: position 123,459 of record NW_027512668.1, on the reverse strand, counting down.
TTTAGGTTTTAGACCGAGAAGGGGAATTACTGGGTCAAATGGTGGTTCCGTTCCCAGCTTTCCAAGAAATCTCCATACTGCTTTCCCATTTGCCTGCACCAATTTGCAGTCCCACCAGAAATATACAAGTGTACCTGTTTCCCCAGATCCTCGCCAGCACTTGTGATTGTTTGACTTCATAATGGCTGCCAATCTTACTGGAGTGAGATGGTATCTTAGGGTGGTTTTGATTCACATTTCTCTGACTGCTGGAGATGGTGACCATTTTTTCATGTACTTGTTGATTGATTTTATGTCCTCCTCTGAGAAGTGTCTGTTCAGGTTCTTGGCCCATTTGTTGTTTGGGTTATTTGTTATCTTATTGACTAATTTTTTGAGTTCTTTGTATACTCTGGATATTAGTGCTCTATCTGAAGTGTTAGGAGAAAAGATTTGTTCCCAGGATGTGGGCTCCCTATTTTCCTCTCTTACTGTTTCTTTTGCTGAGAAAAAACCTTTTTAGTTTGAGTAAGTCCCATGTGTTGATTCTAGTTATTAACGCTTGTGCTATGGGTGTCCTATTGAGGAATTTGGAGGCGACCCCACAGTATGTAGATCGTAGCCAACTTTGTCTTCTATCAGACACCATGTCTGATTTGATATCAAGCTCCTTGATCCATTTTGAGTTAACTTTTGTGCATGGCGAGAGAAAGGGATTCAGTTTCTTTTTGTTACATATAGATTTCCAGGTTTCCCAGCACCATTTGTTGAAGATGCTATCATTCATCCATTGCATGCTTTTAGGCCCTTTATCAAATGTAAGATAGTTGTATTTTTTGGATTGGTTTCTGTGTCCTTTATTCTGTACCATTGGTCCACCCACCTGTTTTGGTACCAGTACCATGCTATTTTTGTTACTATTGTTCTGCAGTATAGTTTGAAGTCTGGTATCCCTATACCGACTGATTCACACTTCCTGCTTAGTGTTGTTTTTGCTATTCTGGGTCTTTTATTTTTCCATATGAATTTCATGATTGCTTTCTCTATTTCTACAAGAAATGCCGTTGGGTTTTGATTGGCATTGCACTAAACCTATAGAGAACTTTTAGTAATATCGCCATTTTGATGATGTTAGTTCTGTCTATCTATGAACAGGGTACATTTTTACATCTTCTAATATCTTCCTCTATTTTTCTCTTTAGGTTTCTGTAGTTTTCCTTGTATAAAACTTGCACCTCTTTTGTTAGGTTGATTCCCAATTATTTTTTTTTTTTAGTATATTGTGAATGGAGTGGTTGTCCTCATTTCCGTTTCAGAGGATTTGTCACTGATATTCAGGAATGTCTTTGATTTATGAGTGTTGATTTTATATCCTGCCACTTTGCTGAATTCATTTATTTGCTCTATTAGTTTCTTTGTAGACCCTTTTGGGTCTGCTAGGAATAGAATCATGTCATCTGCAATAGTGATAATTTAAGTTCTTCTTTTCCTATTTATATGCCTTTAATTTCTTTCATCTCTCTAATTGCTCTGGCCAGTGTTTCGAGAACTATGTTGAACAGAAGTGGTGAAAGAGGGCATACCTGTCTTGTTCCAGATTTTAGGGGGAATGCCTTCAATTTTTCTCCATTCAGAAGTATGCTAGCCTGAGACTTAGCATAGATTGCTTTTACAATATTGAGGTATGTTCCTGTTATCCCTAGTTTTTCTAGAATTTTAAACATAAAGGGATGCTGTACTTGTCGAATGCTTTTTCTGCATCTATCGAGATGATCATATGGTTCTTATTTTTAAGTCTATTGATGTGATGAATAACATTTATTGATTTCTGTATATTGAACCAGCCTTGCATCCCACGGATGAATCCTACTTGATCATGGTGCACAATTTTTTTGATATGCTTTTGTATCTGATTTGCCAGAATTTAATTGAGGATTTTTGCCTCTAGGCTCATTAGAGATATTGGTCTGTAGTTTTCATTCTTTGAAGTGTCTTTGTCTGGTGTAGGAATCAGAGTGATGTTGACCTCATAGAATGAATTTGGAAGTTCTCCCTCTTTTTCAATTTCCTGAAATAGCTTGAAAAGTATTGGTATTAGTTCCCCTTTAAAGGTTTTGTAAAACTCTGCTGTATACCCATCAGGTCCTGGGCTTTTCTTACTTGGTAGTGTTTTGATGGTTTTTTTCTATTTCCTCAATTGATATTGGTCTGTTTAGGTTGTCAATATCCTCCTGACTCAATCTGGGCAGATCATATGACTTAAGAAATTTATCGATGCCTTCACTGTCTTCTATTTTATTAGAGTACAAAGATTCAAAATAATTTCGGATTATCTTCTGTATATCTGAAATATCTGTTATGATATTGTCTTTTTCATCCTGTATGCTAGTAATTTGAGTTCTCTCTCTTTTTGTCTTCGTTAGCATGGCTAAGGGTCTGTAGATTTTTTTTATTTTTTCAAAGAACCAAATGGGTTGATGTGTCTGCTGTGCTTGCAGGCCGCTAGTCCTGTTCCGCCGGTCAGTTGCAGGTCTGCCTACCTTGCGGGAATGGGTGGTGGCTCTGCTTTGGCCCTACTGCAATTGGGGTGTCGTGACTACCATGCTGGCAGATTTCTGGGCCTGTTCCGGGTGCGGGCAAACACTCTGCTCTGCCCCTACTCCAATTGGGTTGACGTGACTACCACGCCGGTGGGCCGTTGTGCTTGTACTGGGCGCAGGAGAAAGCTCTGCTCTGCCACTACTCCAATTGGGGTGTCATGTCTACCATGGTGGCAGGCCTCTGGGCCTGTTCCGAAGGTCAGTCACAGGTCTGCTTTTGTGGCGGGCGCGGGCGGCAGCCTGCTTGGCCCCTACTACAATTTGGGTGACGTGACTACCACACCAGCTGGTGGCTGGGCCTGATCCGGGAGCAGGCAGTGGCACTGCTCTTTCCCTACTCCATTTGGGGTGACGTGGGTACCACGCCTGCGGGCCTGATGAATCTTCCTCTATGTTTCTAGAGAGAATTACGGAGGCATATAGGAGATATACTCCTTTCGATCCTCATGCAGAGGATCAAAAATCATCTGTCACAATGGCCTTTATTGGGCATGCTGCCTTGGATATTTAAAGAAAGTTACAATGCTTAGATGGATTACAAGATATGACTTTGAGAGATTTAGTCAGAGAAGCCGAGAAAGTATACTATAAGAGAGAAACTGAGGAAGAGAAGGGAGCAAAAGGAGGATAAAAGAAACAAAAGACAGACTAAGGAGTTGACTAAGGTCCCGGTCACAATAACAAAAAGGCCAGAAATTAAGAAACAGGGAGACAGGAAGGGATACCTGGTCCCACGCCAGAGGCCACCCCTGACCTCAGATCAATGTGCCTACTGTAAAGAAAGAGGACACTGGGTTCAAGAGTTCCCTAGAAAGAGGCAGCCACGCCAGCCAGCCTTTCTGACTCTTCAGCATGACTACGAAAGTCGGGGCTCAGATCCCCTCCCTGAGCTCAGCGTATCTTTTGAAGTGGAGGAGACACCAGTAAACTTTGAAGTGGATACAGGGGCAATAAACTCAGCCCTTAAGGCCCCATTGGGCCCTCTATCAAATAAAAGGTCTCTAGTTCAAGGGGCTAATGGCAGTAAATATCGGACTTGTATAACTAAGAGGATCATGGACCTGGGGAAAGGAAAAATCCATCACTCCTTTTTAGTAATCCCAGAATGCCTGGCAGACTTTTGCTGTACGTCATGGGGATGTGAGCATACAGGGGCTGCCTGATGGAACACAAACTCCTCATCAAATTCAGTACACAGCATAGGCCATATTACCAATTAGATAACCAAAACCGATGGCCCCCAGAGGGGTCTCTTGATCCTCAAATTCTGCGTGACCATTTTTTTTAAAGAGAGAGGTGACAGAGAGAGAGACAGAGAGAATTTTTAATATTTATTTTTTAGTTTTTTGCTGGACACGACATCTTTGTTTGTATGTGGTGCTGAGGATCGAACCCGGGCCGCACGCATGCCAAGCGAGCGTGCTACAAATGAGCCACATCCCCAGCCCTGTGTGACCTTTTTAACTTCTGCAAGTGCTCAAAAGGGTGAAAGGAGATTCCCCTATGGGCATGCCTTTTCCATCCTTCACTCATATCCTGAACTATGCTTATCCAATCAATCCTCACCTTCAGCCTTGTGCTCCAGAGTCTCTGCTGTCACTCTCACCTCAGCAACCTGATTTCTCCCCTCCAATTATTAGATCAAAAACCCAAATCTCTGCTGGTTCTCAGACCATCGCCATCTTGCTGAAGTAGCAGGTACTCAGGTTCCCATCCACCGACTCACTCCTCTCTTCTCCTGTCCGTGCCCGCCCCGGGTCCCACCAGGTCCTCTTACCAGCTAACACAAAGCTGAAACTAGCTGAGGAGAGCCCTCAGACTCCTATCAAAGATGTAATGAAAATGGCCTTTAAAGTTGCTTTGTCATCACTGAAAACAGTTTACTAAAAATTTAAAGTCCCTCACATGCATTTTGGGATACTCACTCTTGTCTTCCCCTCTGCTCTACCTGTTCTACAGCTCAAGTTTTTGTTGCTAGGAAAATCCCAAACCCCTTTCCCATTATTCTTTTACATCTCTCCTTCCTTATTCTCAGATCCTCGGAGCTGCTGTCAGCCCCACCTTCCCTGTCTTCCCCTTCTGTACCAGGCCTACAGAAAATTCTTAACTGACTTTCTACAGAAGTCTTCACCATGGCTGACTTTAGGACTTTCAGCAAAAGAGTCCCTATAAAAGAGTTCAATGTAGATAAACTTCCTCTTTTAGTGTTGCCTTGTTCTACTTGGCCACTGGCTAAAAAAATAAGCCCTTCTATGCTAGACACCCCATTACTTGTTTTCCACAAAATAATGAACAAGGCCTCTGGCCATGAGCTGGGGCTTTACAGAGATGGCTATATTTCTAAGATAAAGAAGTTACCATCAGGGCTCCATGGTAACAGCTGTCAGGGGTGAAAAATAAGAAAGGTAGGAAAAAGCTCTTTCCTTCCCAGGTGTCCTTGAAAAGTTAACTTGCCCAGAACTGAGGTAAAAACAGAAACAACAACGGCTTTTTTGAACTTCTGAAGACTGTGAACTTCTGAGCCCCTTCCCTTACATGTTGGGTACAAAATTCTGAAACTACCTAAACTTGAGTTTCAGGAGAATAATTGATTACAACAGAAGCAATGCCCTCTGAATCTGGTTGCAACCAAATAGGACGGTTTCCCTGTCTTCGTTGCTATCTTAGGTACCTTGCCTTGTCCGTCCCTACAACAGCATAATTGTATATAATTAAACATTGTTTATGTTTTAAAGAAATTGTCAACAGATGTGATTAATTGTGTAATGGTGCAGATGTTTCCCAGAGTGCTCTGTCATGATGCAGGTTCATTTGAAAATGAAATAGAGGGGCATACAACCCGTTTCCACTGGGGACATATATCCCTCACTTTAGCCATCCTATTCGGAATAGGAGTTGCTTCAGGGGTGGGCACAGGAACCATTGCCCTCGTCCATGGGACACAACAAATGACCCAATTAGAAGAAGCAATAGACCAAAACTAAGATATTAGATACCTCCATCAGAGCTTTGCATGAATTTTTAACCTCTCTCTCTGAAGTTGTTTTACAGAACAGGCGAATGACACAAAACACACACACACACACACACACACACAGAAAAAAAAATAGCAAAATATATGTCAATCAAAATTTTCATAAAATATATATCATAAAAAAATCCAAAAATATTCATTTTACTGAACATGGATTTATGTATAATGTTGTTCAACTAGCAAGCTCACCCATTGGTTGAATATTCAGTTCCAACACGGTTAATTAGGAGTGATCTCTTTTCACAATTTGTATCTGCCAACTCATCCACCTCACAAGAATGTATGTGTGGTACCAGGTATGATTCTATATATCCATATAAAAATATATGTGCTGAATAGGCTACAGAGAAAGGGAGACAGGAATTCACAATTTTTTAACTTTAAAAACACATGGAGAACTATTTCAACAAAAAATTGACTAGATTTAACTCCTACTCTGTATCATGCAAAAGGCAAGTCCAAATATACACCATGCCTCCTCTAAACTGCCTGTATTTCTATTCATGGCAATACTTCTCTGAGTTCAGTTCCAGAACGCAGTCTTTAAGGGAAATCCCAACAGAGTTCAAGCCCAGGTGGACCAAGATATTTCTTACAACCACCACACAAATGACCACAATTAAAAACAAAACACTCAAACATGGTCCTCATCTTCTTCCATATAGTCACTCATCGTAACCTCTGTCTGGAGGTTTCCATGAAGGGCTCACCCAAAGACAGTGTCCAAATAAACTCCCTTGCCCCTCATTTGCCTAGAGTCATGTTGGCCTGGACACCCTTTCTGTGAACCAGGAGTGATCAAATAAGCCTCCCGTTAATACTGCTCTGTTTCTCCAATTTGAGGCCTACTGACTTTCAAGTATAGATTCTTTATGTGATTTGGAGTCATACGAAAACCTAAGCACCTCTGCAGTGATTTGAAGAACTCATTTGACCCAAGGAATACCTATTCTCACTTGATGGAGGTCAGCAACCTAACAGAGGAAGACGAGAGACTTCATCCACAATGACTGATCTTTTGGCAATTATGGTTTTGGATGCACACATGGGATCATTTTTAGATCCATCAGCTGCTGAGAATCAAAGTCACAGCCACATACAAGGCCAAGAGTCTAATTAAGACACATCCCTTTCCAAAGCAACTAAGAAAGAGCCACAAGTGATGCCCATTCATTTCCATTTGAAAACTGTTTCCTTCAGGCTTCACAAAGGGGTGGCCTGAGGCAAAGACCTTCCTGATATTCAGGGCAACAGAACAATAGGTAAGCAAAAGGCCAAAAGCAGGGTATATCCACTGAGACTTTCCTGGTCAGACTGATATCTGAGTTTTCTGAGATGCTGGCCATTCCCTTCAGCTATCCTGTACATGGCCATGTCACAGACCTTGGAGTTGTTGCATATCTTGGACACAAAACCATGAGCCTATTCTGGAGAGTGGCCAGAATTCAGAAGAAAACAGGGACTTAGGAAGGTAATAGGCATTGCTCATCCATAAGGCAAGCCGCACTCCATTCATAAATTAGGCAGGATGCATAATGGGAAGCTTTCTACTAGACAGGACACATCCATTGTTGCATTCTCTTTTCTCATGTCTACAACCACGGACACAGTGGGATACACAGACATAGAAACACTCATTTTGTCAAACGACTTACTAGAAACAGTTCACTCCAAATCAAACAAACCGCCTTCCCTACCTATTCTCAGAATATGAGACAAAACAACAAACCCACACTCACAAAGGCACCTCCTTCCCTCAAGTAGTTCTGTGACTCTCCGGAGTTAACTCTGACTGGTGGGCCATATTATGTTCCCCTGAAATGGCGTGTCCTCTATCAGATCTGCTTTCCTTGACCAACTCTGTAAAGTTGTCAGGAAAAAGTGGCAAGCCACTACCTGCTTTCTCAGGAAAAGTACCTCTTCAGTGCTCTCCTGGTATTTGGCTATACTCACATCATTAGGTACCGAGAAAGACTGACTCTGTCCTTGGAAAATCCAATCAAGTGAGCCCACAGGGACTTGGACTGGGATTGCCTCTCGGTGTCTTGGTTCTTGGATAGCAAGTTCAGAGAGTTCCATCACCAAGGAAATTAGATATGTCACTTTCTTTGGAACTGAATGAGGCCACTGCCTTGGCACCCCTTTTTCCTAACAGTTGCTTCCAAGGGTCCCATGAGATGGAGGCTGCCCCTACTTCCTGTGACACTTTCACAAGTTAGAATGGTATATCAACCATAGGCACCCATGAACAGCTTTCCACACAGGCCTGATTTGGTCCATCTTCTCTACAATAAGAAGAGAGAGGCTGATTAAGACACATCCCTTCATCCTGACCAGGTTGTTTGCCATGGAAGATGACTTTTGCTCTCTCAGGTCCTTCATAGCTGCCTATAACTTTTCCGGGTATCATTTCTGTATGGACCTTTGAGGTTTTCAGCAGGTGGAAGGTAGCCTACTTTCCTGTATTGTAAGAACAACTCCGTCCCTGTTCTTCTGTAAAATGAGATTGAGGGAACAGTGTATGTTTAGGGTTAATAACAGGTTCAATTTGGGTTAGGAATCATTCTGTGCGATGAATAATGGTATTGGCAACCTGTGAGATTTACAAGAATGTAGAGGTGAAATATAAGTATGAAAATAAAAATCTAGGTATAATTTGAAACCCAGAAGGGCATTGGGCCCTTGATTGGGATACTTAGATGATTTATGTTCTCTAAAGATGTCTCAGATAATTCAATATACAATGGCATAGGACCTTGTACCTTGGATGATTGAACGTAGAAGAGAACATCCAGTAAAAAGGGATAGTCAGTAGGTTTAGAAAGATTGTCGGTAGGTTTAGGAAGAAGAGCGATTATAGGATTTAGACCAAAAGTTCTTTAGCAATATGGTTTCGGTTAGAGAGTGAATGTAAATGTCGGCACATATGAAGAGTCAGTCACTATGATAAACTGGGAAAATATGTAGAAATGCAGATATCAATAGAGACATTATTGCATCAGGCAAAATATAAAGTGAGTGATAGGATTAGACATTTTCAACAGGGTTGAGTTTGAATATATAATCTTAGGAAGAAACAAATATGTTGTCACCAATAGGATTGACATTTGAGAGCATTAGGCAGCATGGACATGGATGTTTCTATTAATCCATGTTCACTTTCCTTTTAGGCTTTGGTACAGTCATAAGTGTGACCTTTACATTTTTTTTCAGAATATTATTGTGATAAAATGTATATGTAGATCAGGTGACATAAGTATTTCTTCCACCATTTCTGGTAGCAATATATTGAAGACGTAAAATTAGTATTGGGGGTCCAAAGAGGTGTACACTGTGTCTATGAATATAAAGATAAAGCATGAATAGAACATACTGTGAATAAATAATATAACTTGTTCCAACTATAAATAATGGATTGAACTGATATCTGAAAAATTACAGGAAATGTTATATTGATATACAATCATTCTTTCCAAAATGGTATACATATAATGGTAATATTAGTGTTTTGGTTTATCACGAAGGGTGTGAGTTTTACTTCACCAGTGATTATGGAAATCGAAAATAACTTGTTTGGAAAGAAGCGTCATGAAAAGACGAGTTCAGAAACCCTGATAATACTTGTTTTCTGAAACAGGAATTGATTAAAGTTGAAACAAATGCCTGTAAATTTGTGAACTTGAGGATGAAATATATATCGTATGATGTGCAAAAACTGAAGAAATAATAATGTACCAGTGTTGAATACAAATGAACCTCAAATTACATATCATGTCCCATAGGAATCTACTTGCATTGGTGGTAAACTGGGTCAGTTACTGTAAAATTATTAGAATTTGTAGGCACCATTCACTGAAGTTTGTTTTCAGTACTAGGAAACAAATATGTATTTCAGGTGGATGAATATTTCGGAAAATAATCTTGTGAAAAGTTGATTATAAATCCATATACATGAACATGAATGAATTTAGAAAGTGTATATAAGACACATATATTTTATATATTGAAAAATCTGAATAGTGTGTGTGTGTGTATATATATATATATATATATATACACACACACACACACATACAAACTACACACAGACATTAAAAAGCAGCAATATATATGAAAATCAAAATTCATCAGGAAATATATATCATCCACAGATGCAAAAATAATTATTTTACTGAACATGAGTATATGTATAATGTTGTTCTACTAGAAAGCTCCCCTATAGTTTGAATCTTCAGTTCTAACAGCGTTTAAGAGGAGTGATCTCTTCTCACAATTTGAATCTGCGAAGTGAGAAACCTCACAAAAATGTACGTGGGATTCCTGGTAGGATTCTATATGTGCATATAAATATACATGTGTGAATTGGCTACAGAGAAAGGGAAACATGATTTCACACATTTGTTATCTTTAAAAACACATGGAGAACTATTTCAAATAAAAATTGACTAGATTTATAACTCCTACCATATATAATGCAAAAGGCAAGTCCAACTATAAAAGATGCCTCCTCTGAACTGCTTGAATTTCTATTCTGTTTGGGTTATTTTTCTCCATTATATTAGGATGAGTTGTCTGATTCTAGTAGGTATGGGTTAGTGTCAGGGATTCAGTATTTCAAAAGGAAAATTGGAAAATGAATTCAATGTGTAAGCAAATATGTGCTTCACAAATATCTGTTAAGGTCTGATATCCTCTCACTCTCATCCAGAAAAATGCCTTGACATTACCTTCACCCCAGGTAAAACATAATTAGAGGAGAAGAGTTAGAAAATCAGTGAATACATATCTGGAATGGAAAATGCTCAAGAGTTCATAACCATGGAGGTGGTAGAGGAGTTTCCAAAAGTAAGGGACAGGGTAAACACAACACAAACAGGGAGCTCTGAGAGCCTAAAAACTTTTTGAGAAACTGCCTCTGAGTTTGGGCACTTGAAATATATGTTGTCAGGAGATTTGGCTTCTTTAGTAGTGAGACCATCAAAGCTGGTTCTGCATCTATGTGACCTGAAGGACATGGTTTCTTATTTTCCAATGAAGATGAGGCAGCAATGCTGAATCCTCTCTTTGTAGGTAAACTGTGACCACTGAGGACTAAGTGTCTCTCCCTGTTGACTGCGAAGCCATTTGGTCCTCCTACACTTTTTGTGGTGTTTTTCCTGCTGCACTGGGAGTTTGGTATTTGCTTCACGAAATACCAGGAGCTCAACTGGGACATATTGCTGGAGGGAGTTCTGTCACGTGTGTTGGGTCAGGGTCTGCAGGAGAATGCACCAACCAGGCTTCTATCCCTCCTAGCTTGCCCCATTGCCCACTCGTCCATATCAACCTGATTCAGAACATTGACCTGAAACCTCACCATATAACAAGATGCCTTTACATATAAGGGACTGCTGGCTGCACCATGTCAGTCACAAGCCATTTGGAATGCAATGGTAGATCCTCATGGCCCTACCACTGATGTTTCATCACACACCTGCCCACCACTGCTCTAGGCCCACTACTCAGCAGGCTCCAACTTACTGGCATCTCTGTTCTACACCATTTTCATGAAACCCAGTCAATCAAGGCATTGTCTGGTATACTCATGATCAGCAACAGGACATCCAAATGTTCTCCAGTGCCACCTGGTTGTGGGAACTTCCAAAAATTCATGGTATTTATCAAGCCATTTTTCAAGGATGAAGTTGGAGAAACTCTGGGTTTCAATTCATTCAGGAACCACTAAATGTTGAGGAAGCTAATTTAAATGAAAACTCTGGAGAACTCTCACAGGCAAGGCTTCCCAAAGAGTGGGGAAAAGGTCACATGAAGCCAGGCACATTGAGGTGTAAAATGTGAGGTCCATGTGTGTTTTGACTCTCAACTATGGCTGCAAGTTTTTCACAATTATATCATGTGATATGCTGGCTGAGATTCCCAGTGCTCTGTGGAAAGCCAGATCTCAGTTTCCAAGGGCAACTCTCATGCGTGGCCTCCTAAAATCCCAAAACAATTCATGGCAATACTCCTCTGAGGTGAGTTCCAGAACTAAGACTCTATGGGGAATCACACCAGAGTTCAAGCCCAGGTGGACCCAGACATTTCTTCCAACCGCCACACAAATGACCACAATTAAAACCAAAACACTCCCACATGGCCCTCATCTTCTTCCATATATTCACTCATCATGACCTCTGGCTGGAGGTTTCCATGAGGGGTGCAGCCATTGGTAGTGTCCAAAATAATCTCACTTGCCCCTCATTTGCCTAAAGTCAGGGTGGCCTGGACACTCTTAATATGAACCAGGAGTGGTCAAATAAGCCTGCCGTTCATGCTGCTCTGTTTCTCCAATTTGAGGCCTACTGACTTTCAGGTATGGAATATTTATGTGAAATAGAGTCATGAGAAAAGCCAAGCACCTCGGCAGAGATTTCAAGAACTCATTTGACCCAAAGGATCAGTATTCTCACTTGATGGATGTCAGGAACCTAACAGAAGAAGGCGAGAGACTTCATCCACAATGACTGATCTTTTGGCCATCTTGGTTTTGGATGCGCACATGCGATCATTCTTTGGATCCATCATGTGCTGAGAATAAAAATCACAGCCACATACAAGGCCAAGAGGCTAATTCAGACACATCCCTTTCCAAAGCAATTAAGCAAAGAGCCACAGGTGATGCCTATTCATTTCAAATTTAAAACTGTTTTCTTCAGGCTTCACAAAGGGGTGGCCTGAGGCAAAGACCTTCCTGACATTCAGGGCAACAGAACATAAGGTAAGCAAAAGGCCCAAAGCAGGGTTTCTCCACTGAGACTTTCCTGGTCACACTGATATCTGAGTTTTCTGAGATGATCTCCATTCTCTTCAGCTATCCAGTATATGGCCATGTCACAGAGCTTGGAGGTGGTACATATCTTGCACACAAATCCCTGAGCCTATTCTGGAGACTGGCCAGAATTCAGGAAGAAAACAGGAACTTAGGATGATAGCAGGTGTTGCCCATCGATAAGACAAGGTGCAGTCCATTCATAAATTGAGCAGGATGAATTATGGTAAGATTTATACTAGACAGGACACATCCATTAATGCATTCTCTTTTCTAATGTCTACAACAATGGACATAGTCGGATACACAAACATAGAAACACTCACCTTGTCAAATGACTTACTCGAAACAGTCCACTTCAATCCAAACAAACCGCCATTCCTACCTTTTGTTAGAACATGAGGCAAAACCACAAACCCACACCCACTCCCATAATGGCACCTCCTTCCCCCATGTAGATCTGTGACTATCTGGAGTGTCCTCTAACTGCTCGGCCATACTATATTCCTTCGAAATAGTCTGTCCTCTCTCAGGTCTGGTTTCCTTGGCTAACTCTGTGAAGTTGTCAGGAAATAGTGGTGAGCCACTACTGGCTTTCTCAGAAAAGGTACCTCTTCAGTGCTCTCCTGGCATTTGGCCATCCTCACATTAGTAGGTACCAAGAAACACTGACTCTGTCCTTGGTAAATCCAAACAAGTGAGACCACTGTGACTGGGAATGGGATAGCGTCTGGGTGCCTGGCCACTAGGATACAAAGATCATAGAGTTCCATCACCAAGGAAATGAGGTATGTCACTTTCTTTGGAATTGAATGAATGAGGTCACTGCCTTGGCAACCAGTTTGTCCTAACACTTGCTTCCAAGGGTCCCATGAGATGGAGGCTGCTCCTACTTCCTGGAACACTTGCACAAGTTAGAATGCTATATCAACCATAGGCACCTGGGAACAGCTCTCCACACAGGTCTGGTTTAGTCCATCTTCTCTAACATAAGTAGAGAGAGGCTGATTCAGACACATCCCTTTATCCTGACCAGGTTGTTTGCCATGGAATAGGACTTTTGCTCTCTCAGGTCTTTCATACCTCCCTACAACTTCTCCAGGTATCATTTCTGCATGGACCTTTGAGGTTTTCAGCAGGTGGAAGGTCCCCTAATTCCCTGTATTTTAAGAACAACTCTGTCGCTGCTCTTCTGTAAAATGAGATTGAGGGAACAGTGTATGTTTAGGGTTAATAACAGGTTCAATTTGGGTTAGGAATCATTCTGTGCGATGAATAATGGTATTGGGAACTTGCGATAATTAAAAGAACATAGAGGTGAAATATAAGTATGGAAACAGAAATCTAGGTATGATTTGAAGCACAGGACCTTGTACCTTGGTAGATTTAATGTAGAAGAGAACATCCAGTTAAAAATGGATAGTCAGTAGGATTAGGAAGATAGTCGGTAGGTTTAGGAAGAAGAGTGAGTATAGTATTTGGACCAAAAGTTCTTTAGCAATAGGGTTTCGGTTAGAGAATGAATGAAAATGTCAGCACATATGAAGAGTCAGTCACAATGATGAACTGGGGAAAATAAGTAGGAAAGCAGGTATCAATAGAGACATTATGAAATCAGGCAAAGTATAAAGTGAGTTATAGGATTAGACATTTTCAACAGGGTTTAATTTGAATATATAATCATTGGAAGAAACAAATATGTTGTCACCAATAGGATTGACATTTGAGAGCATTAGGCAACCTTCACATGGATGTTTTTAGTTAAACATTTTCACTTTTCTTTTAGGCTTCGGTACAATCATAAGTGTGACCTTTACATTTTTTGTTCAGAATTTTACTGTGATAAAATATATATGTGGATCAGGTGACATGAGTATTTCTTCCACCATTTCTGGGAGCAATATTTTGAAGACATATACATTAGTGTTAGGGGTACACAGAGGTGTACCCTGTGTCTATGAATATAGAGATAATGCATGAATAGACCATCCTGTGAATAAATAATATAACTGGTTCCACTTCAAATAATGAATTGAATCGATATCTAAAAATATATAAGAAATCCTATATATATATATATATATATATATATATATATATATATATATATTTATTTATTTATATATATATACACACACACACACACACACGCACACGCACAGACATTAAAAAGTAGCAGTATAAGAGATCCAACATGGTGGCGGACATGGAGAAATCAAGTATCTGACCTCATTAGCTGCGCAGGCATAGGGAGTCGTAAACTGTCTAAATGCTGTTTGTTCAGAATCACTAGGCAATGCTGACCTGACGTGGATCTGGTGCGAACAGTCTGGGCCCCTGAGAAAACACACAGAGCCCGGATCGGCTGCATAGAAGCTCAGATTTGCCTGCTTCTTGTGACTCAGAACTAACGTTCCCTCTGAAATAACTGGTCGGCCCTTCTGAATTTACAGAGGTAAAAGGCCACTGGATTGAAATGGGGCTTTGGAGACACAGTCAGGACCCATCCATTGCATTGGTCACCTGGCAAAAGGAACGAATGGTCACCATTTGCATGGGATACCACCGTGGAAGAGAACTGATGTCATGGGCAGAGGAGATAACTTCATTGAAACCAGTACGACAGGTGTGTAATTCCCTATGCATCTCTCTCCACACAGCGGGGAAACATTAAGGGCCCCTCCCAGTTCTCCCTTAAGGGGCCCTCCCAGGTCTCCCGTGAGAAAGATGGCCAGACCGAGGGAATCATGTGTGCTGTGGGACTTGTGGCGTGGAATTCCTGGCTACCGCTCCTACCAGTGCTGACAACTGAGGTCTCTTACACCAGCTAATGTGGGCATGGATACCAGAGAGCAAGCAAATTCGCTGGGGGTTCCCAGCCCCAAGCTCTATAAACTTAGGGTCTGAGGGAGGCAAACAGGGAGAGAGTGCCAAGCGTTGATGAAAACAGGGCTACCAGGAGCAGAGATCTGACGTGTAGCAAGTATTGTGGTGAGCATCACAGTTGAGCGGAGCCTGGCTTGAGGAAACACTAGAGAAGGTCCTAGGCACTCAGGATTAGAGACCCGCCCAGTCTGGGAGGAAGAGCTGCTGCACAGTGATTGGTTCCCACCTATTGAGAGGAGAAGCTTGGCCCAGTGAGCACAGCTCCACCTACTGGAAGAGAAGTTAATTGAACTCTATGACTGCATGTATTATTATTATTATTATTATTTTATTTTTATTTTTTTTCTTTCATTTAAATTTTTTGTGTTGTTCTTTAACTTATTTTAATGTTTTTATTTTTTTAATTTTACTATTATTATTATTTTAAATTTTAATTTTCATTTTTTAATTATCATTATTTTTTTAAAAAAATTATTTATTTCTTTATTTTCCATTTTTTTCTTTTGTCTTTTCATTTCTTTTCAATTTTCTTATTCCCCCATCCTTGAATTCTACCTGCCTATTCTCATTCTCTTTAGTGACTTCTTCCCATCCCTTCTAATATCTTTCCTCCCAAGCTTCAAATAAATTTATAAGAATAAGAAGTAACTCAGCACTCAAACAGAACAAGAAGTAACATGAGCAGCATCAAAAAGCAAGAAAGAAAAGGAGTACAAACAATGAAGGATAACCTAAATATTCAGGAGGACCTAGAATTATCAGAAAAATGGTCATATAAAGAACTCAAGGAATACCTTATACAGATGAAATGGAACCTTAAAGAGGATACGAGAGAGCAAATAAATACAGTGAAAGAACACATTGAAAATGAATTACATAAACAGATAAAAGAAGAAGTTAATCTTCTTTATCAGGAGATAGAGATTATAAATATTCAAAGAATATTTCTAGAAATGAAGGAAACGATAAACCAAATTAAAAACTCAATTGAGAGTATCACTAACCGTGTGGAGCAAGTAGAAGACAGAATGTCACATAATGAAGACAAAATATATCATCTTGAAAAGAGTCTAGCCAACACAGAAAGGCTGGTAAAAAATCACGAGAAAAACATCCAAGAGATATGGTATAACATAAAAAAACCAAACTTATGAGTCATCTGGTTAGAGGAAGGTACAGAGATTCAAACTATGGGAATGAAAATTTTCCAGAAATAAAAAAGGAAATGGATATACAAATTGAAGATGCTTACAGGACACAGAGCACACAAAATCACAGTAGACCAACGCCAAGACACATTGTTATGAAGCTATCCAATATACAGAACAAAGAGAAAACTTTAAAAGCTTCAAGAGAAAGGAGGAAGATTACATTCAGGGGTAAACCAATAAGGTTAGCAACCTATTTTTCATCACAGACACTGAAAGTGAGAGGATCCTGGAACAACGTATTTCAAAAATTGAAAGACAATGGATGCCAAACAAGAATTCTGTATCCAGCAAAATTCAGCTTCAGGTACGACAACGAAATAAAAATCTTTCATGATAAACAAAGGTAAAAGAATTTGCAGCCAGAAAACCACCATTGCAAAGTGTCTTGAGCAAAACACTACACGAGAAAGAAATGAAAAACAACAACCAAAACCATCAGTGGGAAGTGCCTCAGTAATGACAGAGGGCAGGGGAAAAGCTAATCATGGAGAAACAAAGTAAATTTTAAAAAGCGATAAATATTCAAACATGGCTGGCAGTAGAAACCATATATCAATAGTTACACTAAACATTAATGGCTTAAACTCTCCAATAAAGCAACATAGGCTTGTAACTTGGATTCAAAAAACAAATCCAACAATATGTTGCCTCCAGGAGACATATCTGAATGGAAAAGACATACACAGGCTGAAGGTGAAAGGTTGGGAAAAAATATACCATGCACACGGTCCTCATAAGCAAGGAGTGGTGGCCATCCTCAAATCGAATTAAATCGACTTCAAGACTAATTTAATCAAAAGGGATAATGAAGGAAATTATATACTGTTAAAAGGAACCATTCACCAACAAGACATAAAAATTATCAATATTTACGCACCATTAAATGGTGCTGTGACGTTCATAAAACAAATTCTCCTCAAGTTCAAGAATCAAATAGCCCACAACACAATAATTATGGATGACTTCAACACACCTCTCTCACCATTGGACAGATCCTCCAAATAAAAGTTGAATAAAGAAACTATAGAACTCAATATCACAATCAATAACATTGACTTAACTGACATATATAGAATATATCAACCATCATCAAGTGGATATAATATTTTTTAGCAGCACATGGATCCTTCTAAAAAATAGACCATATATTATGCCATAGAGCAACCTTCAGTAAATATAAAGGGTGGACTTAATACCATGAATTTTATTGGATTGTAATGGAATGAATCTGGAAACCAATGAAAAAGAAGGAAGGAAAAATCCTACATCACATTGAAAATGAACAACATGTTACTGAATGATTAATGTGTTACAGAAGACATAAATGAGAAAATCAAAAAATTCTTCAAGATAAATGAAAATACAGAAACAACATATCGGAGTCTATGGGACACAATGAAAGGTGTTTTAAGAGGGAAATTCACCACCTTGACGTCATTCCTCAAAAATAGGAAAGAACAACAAATAAATGAGCTCACACTTCATCTCAAAGCCCTAGAAAAGGAAGAGCAAAACAACAGCAAATGTAGCAGAAGGCAAGAAATAACTAAAATCAGAGCGGAAAACAACAAAATTGAAACAAAAGAAACTATTGAAAAAATTACAAAACTAAAGCTTGGTTCTGCAAAAAATAAATAAGAAGGATAGACCCTTAGCATCCCTTTATGTTCAAAACATTTGAAAAACTAGAGATAACAGGAATTTACCTCGACATTGTAAAAGCTATCTATGTTAAGCCTCAGGCTAGCATTATTCTGAATGAAGAAAAATTGAAGCATTCCCTCTAAAATCTGGAACAAGACAGAGATGTCCTCTACCACCACTTCTATTCAATATAGTTCTCGAAACACTGGCCAGAGCAATTAGACAGATGAAAGAAATAAAAGGCATGAAAATAGGAAAAGAATAACTTAAATTATCACTACTTGCAGCTGATATGATTCAATATATAGAAGACCCAAAAGGGTCTACAAAAAAAAACTACTAGAAGTAAGAAAGGATTTCAGCAATGTGGCAGGATATAAAATCAACATTCATAAGTCAAAGGCATTTCTGTATATCAGTGACAAAACTTCTGAAACGGAAATGAGAAAAAAAAAAACACTCCATTCACAATATCCTCAAAAAATAAAACTAAAATCCTTGGGAATCAACCTAACAAAAGAGGTGAAAGATTTATACAATGCAAACTACAGAACCCTAAAAAGAGAAGTAGAATAAGATCTTAGAAGATGGAAAAATATACACTGTTCATGGATAGGGAGAACTAATATCATCAAAATGGTGATATTCCTAAAAGTTCTCTATAGGTTTAATGTAATGCCAATCAAAATCCTAACGGCATTTCTTGTAGAAATAGAGAAAGCAATCATGAAATTCATATGGAATAATAAAAGATCCAGAATAGCAAAAGCAATTCTAACCAGGATGTGTGAATCAGGCGGTATAGCGATACCAGATTTCAAACTAAATTTCAGAGCAATAGTAACAATGACAGCATGGTACTGGTACCAAAACAGGCGGGTGGACCAATGGTACAGAATGGAGGACACAGAGATTAATCCACAATGCTACAACAATCTTCTATTTGATAAAGGAGCTAAAAGCATGCAATGGAGGAAGGATAGCATCTTCAACAAATGGTGCTGGAAAAACTGGAAATCCATATGTAACAAAATGAAACTGAATCCCTTTCTCTTGCATGCACAAAAGTTCACTCAAAATGGATCAAGGGCCTTGATATCAAAACAGAGACATGGCGTCTGATAGAAGAAAAAGTTGGCTACGATCTACATACTGTGGGGTCGGGCTTCAAATTCCTCAATAGGACATCCATAGCACAAGAGTTAATAACAAGAGTTAATAACTAGAATCAACACATGGGACTTACTCAAAGCAAAAAGTTTTTTCTCAGCAAAAGAAACAATAAGAGAGGTAAATAGGGAGCCTAAATTCTGGGAACAAATCTTTACTCCTCACACTTCAGATAGAGCCCTAATATCCAGAGTATACAAAGAACTCAAAAAATTAAACAATAAGATAACAAATAACCCAATCAACAAATGGGCCGAGGACCTCAACAGACATCTCAGAGGAGGACATATAATCAACAAGTACATGAAAAAATGCTCACCATCTCCAGTAGTCAGAGAAAGGTGAATCAAAACCACCCTTAGATACCATCTCACTCCAGTAAGATTGGCAGCCATTATGAAGTCAAACAACAAGTGTTGGTGAGAATGTGGGGAAACAGGTACACTTGTACATTGCTGGTGAGACTGCAAATTGGTGCGTCCAATTTGGAAAGCATTATGGAGATTTCTTGGAAAGCTGGGAATGAAACCACCATTTGACCCAGCTATTCCCCTTCTCGGTCAATTCCCTAAAGACCTAAAAAGAGCATGCTGCAGGGACACTGCTACATCGATGTACATAGCAGCACAATTCACAATAGCAAGACTGTGGAACCAACCTATATGCCCTTCAATAGATGAATGGATTAAAAAATGTGGCATTTATACAGAATGTAGTATTACTCTGCATTAAAAAATGACAAAATCATAGAATTTGCAGGGAAATGGATGGCACTAGAGCAGATTATGCTAAGTGAAGCTACCCAATCCCTTCAAAACAAATGTCAAATGTCTTCTTTGATATAAGGAGATTAACTAAGAACAGAATAGGTATGAAGAGGATGAGAAGAAGATTAACATTAAAACATTGATGAGAGGTGGGAGGGAAAGGGAGAGAGAAGGGATATTGCATGGAAATGGAAGGAGACCCTCAGGGTTATACAAAATTACATACAAGAAGAAAGGGAAAAATAATACAAGGGGGAGAAATTTATTACTGTAGAGGGGGTAGAGAGAGAAGAGGGGAGGAGAGGGGAGGGGAGGGGGGATAGTAGAGGATAGGTAAGGCAGCAGAATACAACAGACACTAGTATGGCAATATGTGAATCAATGCATGTGTAACTGATGTGATTCTGCAATCTGTAAACGGAGTAAAAATGGGAGTTCATAACCCACTTGAATCAAAGTGACAAATATGATGTATCAAGAACTATGTAATGTTTTGAACAAGCATAAATAAAAATTAAAAAAAAAGAAAACTAACTTCGGTGAGTGATGCACGCGAATCCTAATATTTTTACAGTAACTGACCCAGTTTAACATCAATGCAAGTAGATTCCAATGGTACATGATGTGTACTTTGACGTTCATTTTTATTCAACACTGGTACATACTATTTCCTCAGTTTATGCACATCACAGGATATATATTTCATCGACAATTTAGCAAATTTATAGGCATTTGTTTCACTTTCAATCACTTCCTGCTTCAGAACACATGGATTCCTCCATATTTCTTGACTGGTAATTTCATGAGACTTCTTTCCAAACACATTATTTTCGACTTCCATAATCACTTTTTAAGCAAAACTCACACACACTTCATGATAAACAATAACCCTAAGATGACAATTAGATATATAACTGGTTGGAATTATTGATTGTATGTCAATATATGATTTCTTATATATTTTCAGATAACAATTCAATCCATTATTTAAAGTGGAATCAGTTATATTATTTATTTACAGTATGTTCTATTCATGCATTATCTCTATATTCATAGACACAGGGTACACCACTTTGTACCCCCAATACTAATTTATATGTCTTAAAATATTGCTCACAGAAATGGTGGAAAAAATACTCATGTCACATGATCTACATATATATTTTATCACAATAATTTTCTGGGCACAAAATGCAAAGGTCACACTTATGATTGCACCAAATCCTAAATGGAAGTTGAATATGGATTACTAAAAACATCCATTTCCAGTTTGCATAATGCTTTCAAATGTCATTTCTATTGGTGACTACATATTTGTTTCTTCCTAAAATTATGTATTCAATCTCGATCCTGTTGAAAATGTGTAAACCTATCATTCACTTTACAATTGCCTGATTTTGTAATGTCTCTATTGATATCTTCTTTCCTATATTTTCCGCAGTTCATCATTGTGACTGACTCTTCGCATGTGCTGACATTTACATTCACTGTGTAAATGAAACCGTATTGCTAAAGAACATTTGATCCAAATTTTATACTCACTCTTCTTCCTAAACCTACCGACTCTCTTCCTAATCCTACCGACTATCCAAATTTGAGTGGATGTTCTCTTCTACAATCAATCTTCCAAGGTACAAGGTCCTATGCCATTGATTATCAATTTATCTGAGACAAACGTGCAGAACATAATTAAAAGCTAAGTATCCCAATAAAGGGCCTCATTCCCTTCTGGGCTACAAATCTTACGTAGATTTCTGTTTTTATACTTATATTTCACCTCTATAGTTTTATAAATATCGCAGGTTCCCAATACCATTATTCATCAATCAGAATGATTCCGAACCCAAATTGAACATGTTATTAACCCTAACCATACACTGTTCCCTCAATCTAACTTTACAAAAGAGAAGGGACAGGGTTCGTCTTGCAATACAGCAATGTAGGGGATCTGCCACCTACTGAGAACCTCAAAGGTCCATGCATATTTGATCCCTGGAGAAGATGTAGGCAGCTATGAAAGACCTGAAAGACCAAAACAACCTGGCAAACAACCTGGTCAGGATGAAGGGTTGTGTCTGAGTAAGCTTCTCTCTTCTTAATGTAGAGAAGATGGACCAAATGAGGCCTATGAGGAGAGCTGTTCCGCAAACTGGTGCGGCCAATTTGAAAAGCAGTATGGAGATTCCTGGGAAAGCTTGGAATGGAACCACAATTTGACCCAGCTATTGCCCTTCTTGGACTATTTCCTGAAGACCTTAAAATAGTGTAACTCTGGGATACTGCCACATCGATGTTCTTAGCAGTACAATTCACAATTGCTGCACTGTGGACCCAACCTAGATGCCCTTCAATAGATGAATGGATAACAAATGTGGCATTTATACACCATGGAGTATTACGCAGCACTAAAATATGACAAAATCATGGAATTTTCAGGGAAATGGATGGTAATAGAGCAGATTATGCTTAGTGAAACTAGCCAATCCCTAAAAAACAAATACCAAATGTCTTCTTGGATATAATGAGAGCAACTAAGAACAGAGCAGGGAGGAAGAGCAGGAAGAAAAGATTTACATTAACAGAGACATGAGGTGGGAGGGAAAGGGAGAGAAAAGGGAAATTGCATGGTAATGAAGGGAGACCCTCATTGTTATACAAAATTACACATAACAGGTTGTGAAGGGAATGGGAAAATAAACAAGGAGAGAAATTAATTACAGTAGATGGGGTAGAGAGAGAAGATGGGAGGGGGAAAGAGGGGGGATCATAGAGTATAGGAAAGGTAGCAGAATACAACATTAACTAATAGGGCATTATGTAAAAATGTGGATATGTAACCAATGTGATTCTGCAATCTTTATTTGGGGTAAAAATGGGAGTTCATAACCCACTTGAATCTAATGTATGAAATATGATATGTCAAGAGCTTTGTAACGTTTTGAACAACCAAAAAAAGAAAAAAAATAGCAATATATATGCCAATCGAAATTCATCATGAAATATATATAATCCACAGATGCAAAAATATTCATTTTACTGAACATGGATTTATGTATAATGTTATTGAACTAGGAAGCTCACCCATAGGTTGAATTTTCAGTTTGAACAGCGTTTAGGAGTAGTGATCTCTTCTCACAATTTGTATCTGCCAATTCAGCCACCTCACAAGTATGTACGTGTGATACCAGGTAGGATTCTCTATGTGCATATAAAAATACATGTGCTACAGAGAAAGGGAGACAGGATTCCCATTTTTGTTAACTTTAAAAACACATGTAGAATTATTTCAACAAAAAATTGACTAGATTTATAGCTCCTATACTATATAATGCAAAAGGCAATTCCAACTACACACCATGCCTCCTCTGAACCGCTTGTATTTCTATTCTGCTTGGGTTATGTTTCACCATCATATTAGGATTATTAGTCAGAGTCTAGTAGGGTATGGGTTAGTGCCAGGAATTCAGTATTTCAAATGGAAAATTGGAAAATGAATCCAATGTGTATGCAAATATGTGATATACAATAATCTTCCCACTCTCATCCAGAACAATGCTTTGACATTACCTTTGCCCCAAGTAAGACACAATTAGAGGAGAAGAGTTAGACATTCTGTGAATACTTATCTGGAATGGAAAATGCTCAGGAGTTCACAACCTTGGAGGTGGTAGAGGAGTTTCCAAAAGGAAGGGACAGGGGTGATCACTCAACCTGATCTTTCATTAATATTGGGAGCCATCTTGCCACAAAGCCATGGAAAGATAATTTTTGCTTTACTATAAATTACTGCAAATTCTGAACCTGCTTGGAATGCCTGCCCATGCCTTGAACTCACCCATGCCTGTCTTACTGACCAGATCACAGCCCTCTCTGAAACCTTACTGAAACCTCATAAATATTGGCCTTCCCTGGCCAGACAACGACCCTCTCTGAGGCTCTAATGGTCCTCATAATTTCTGATGCTGGGGCCAGCAAATAAAAAATGTAAACTACAATTAGTGTGATGCTTGTCAAAGTTCTGTTTTCTGATACTCCCTTTTTGTGTAACTTTTTGGGCTATAAAGCTGGGGTGTAGGAAAGGTGGGGATGCTGTCTTTTTCCAGCCGTTTTGAGAAGGAGAGTCAGCCTAGCCGGTTGAACTAATAAGCTTGCCTTAATTTGATTTTAATTGGAGTCAGTGGTATTTTCTTGCATCCTGGTCTAACATTTTGGAGTTCCCCAGCGAGATGACGTTACCAGATCATAAGACCAGACTGCTGGAAATTCTGACGCTGGCCTTTCCTCCAGGGCTCAGGGCTGGAGAGCCAAGTTCCAAAGCCTTGGAGTGAGCATTTGGTCCAGGGAGCACTGCAGTGAACCATCGCACTAAAACTATTAGCAAGCACCTGGTGGAGGAGGCCTCCATAGGTAGGTGGTGCCTTTATAACATCTGATATCCGGTTAAGGGAGATGTCTTCTGATGACAGAGAGGTGGCCTGGGGAGGCTCACATGTACTCCTGTCCAGGACAGTAACAAGAATTGTTCTGTCCTCTGTTCTGTTCTGTATGGAATTTCTCTGAAAGGGTAGAAAGGTGCAGCCGGGCACGCAGGAGCTCCTACCCCGGAGCTTCAGCAAGACATTTCATTGCTCCTCTGTTTTTCTGTATCTTCACCAGGTTTCTGTTTCTTTGTGTTTTGTTCTGTGTTCTATATGTTTTCTTGTTTGTTTGTTTTTGTGCATTTTGTTGTGTGATTTCTGTGGTAAAAACTTAAAGATATTGGACGTAAAAATGGGTAATAAAGCAAGTAAGCCTTACACCCTTTGGACTGTGTTCTAAAAAACTGTGTTGAAGTTTACCCCCCTTTGTTAAGCAGGATGAGAGAAGCCCCTAGCTGGCAGCCTGGAACTCACCCACTGCAGAGGGCAATGCCTGCTGGCCACCAAAGAACAGAGTATCTCCCAGGTTAACAATGGAAACTCCTTTAAAACCCCTTGTTGCTCCAGTTCAAGAGAGTCACAACCTTTGGGCAGAGTCCCCTGTGTCTCTGCTTTGTTAGCAAAGCAGTAAACCTCCATTTTTATTTTTCTCAAACCCTGTCCTCATTATTAAATAGGTATTAATTCGCTTCAAGGTCAGAAACCGAAATTTAAGTTACAAATTTTGATAACCCCCCGACCCTGGAACTTTTTGAGAGCTGACTACTGAAATGTTAGGAGATGGAGCGAGATTGGGGTGGAACCAAACCAGAGGAGTTAATCCTATAAGTAAAAGGAGGGACTGAGGGACTCCCAGGATCTACCAAAGCCCTGTTGCTTCAGGGAATTCCTTCCTTCGTTCCCTGCACTGTAAGGATTATGCCACCTCTGTCTTCTTAAAAAAAAGAAAAAGAAAAAGGAGACACTAAATGCAGTAAAGTCACCATGGAAACCCTTGATATTACATTTCAGGTTGCCGTCTGTGAAAACATCTGATCCCCTTGTGAGGACATGTATTCTGCCACTGGTGTAGGAGATTTTTCTCTTATCTGCTCTGTTTTTAAGGCTTCTGTCTGTCAGCCATAGTCTGGAGCTCCTTTCTGTCTGTCTTGTGTCTTTGTTTCTGGCCCTTTAAGACATGTGCAATAATGTGCTGATATTATAAATTGTTTCTTGGGAATGATATTAGTTCAATGTGTGTCTAAATGATGGTGTTTTATTGTAACAATCTGGTATCTGGATGGGTTTTTGTAGCATTGCTCAATCTTGCAGTTAAAAGTCGGGTTTAGGTAATTGTTTAGTTTATGATTTCAGATAATTCATGCCAGATAACTTAAATGCTTAGGATGGAAAACTAAAGCACTCTACTTCCAAGTTGGCAAGTAACTTCCCAAACATTCAGTTTTATTTTTCACCAATTTTGAATTGGGTAGACTGAGAAAATATCACAGTGTGTACCAGTGCAATAATTTGGACAAGGATAGTAAATCATATTATGGTATCTGTTGACAAAACAAGATGTAAAGATATAAAATTTTGTGAATTTCATCTTAAAATTGTATCATAATTTTCAACATCCGAACCTCAAAATTATGGTTAAAATGCCTTAGGCCTGAGGTGTCTGCTCAGAATAGCAGTTTTACCCTGCTCCTTTCAGACCTCAGCAAGGACTTTTGTTGAAATGCAAATGAAAGAAGCCTGCAAGCTCAGTAGGAGACTGATCTGAGGCCTAAGGCAGGAAAAAAGGTAAATTGTATGCTATTTACTAATTACTGGCCAGTCATTTTTTCTAGGACTCTTATTTTTTTTCCTTAGATTCTGTATTCTTTTTTTGAGCTCATAATTTTGATCCTACAGACCTAGGTTAATGTTTTTCTGATCAGCTCTATCTTTGACCAACAGTGGAGTTTTTGAAACATTGCAATGGAGATTTCAACTGCAAAAAGCTACAAGGCCTTTACTATTATTATGTGTGCACACTTTTGTTAGTGTTGTATGTCTATATATACATATATCCCTATATCATATATATGTTATACAAATTAACACATATAAGGAGCACTCATAAAAAAAGCACTCATATAAACAAATTTTAAAACGTGGATCCAAAGATCTTAAATTCTCATGATTTAATTGGTGCAATTTAAATTGGATAAACAGATAAAAATAAATGTCTTTAAATTTAACCTTACAAGTTTTTCTAGGTGTTCAAAAATCTAATAAAATATTAATGCCGACAAAAGGCCTAATATGCCTTGGTTCTAGAACTTTTTCTTCAACAAAAAATGGTACACTGTTCAATACATTTGTCTAATATTTTGATAAATAAGTAAAGTAAATTTGATATGGGATTACTCATTCATGAGTACTTTTGTTAGATATCTGATTGATTTACTAAGGTCTGTATAAGTTTGTCCTAAAGTCTGTATAAGATTGTAAAAATCAGTCATGTGTTAAAGAGACAAAAATTTCTCAAAACATAATTTTACCCATAACATTGTGGTTATTAAGTTTTATTTTTCTAGAGCAAGCAACCATAAAAATTAAACAACTGATTAAATAAGAACTGTTATTTTAGAGCACTGTACTGCCATTTCTTTAAAAGCTAAACTTGGTTAATGTAGAAACATCAATGCAATTGTGATGCTATTAATGTGCTCATATCTTCCAGGTATACAAGTCTGTAAGGTAGAAACTTTAAAAGAGCATTATATCAAGGTGGTGTTCTGAAGTTGTATGGTAAAATATATATATACATATATATATATATATATATATATATATATATATATATATATATATACATATATATATAGGATTTATTTACCTGTTGTCAATAAGATATGTAAACTTTTATGTTACTTTTTATATTGGGGAACAATTTAAATGTATTTTAAGTTAATGAGATCCTAATCTATGTAAAGGTTAAAAACTTTCAGCCTTTTTTTAATTCATGTTTTAAAAGCTATATCATACGGTGTTAGCTAATGTTCATGTGACCTCAAATAATTTATGTAAACTTTGTAAAATGATATTTAAAAAACAAAGATTAGCTTTAGAATTAAAACACTTAAGATTAATAAAGAGCCCTGCCCTACCTGAGATAAGGCTCTGTGTCCCATCTTATTATGTGAGAATGACTGCGAAAGCAGTAGGTCAGATGTTATTTCATTTAAAGTTATTTTCAAAAGTTTTTTTTTTCCTGTCAACATTACTAGCATCTCAAACAGAGGATATAATGTATAACTCAGCCAAAAATTTTAGGGTAGCTATTACACGAACTAAGTTTGTTTACTGTTGTTAATTTTATTTTGTAATTTCCTTATGGGTGATATAAAGATTCCCTGTTAGCGTTTTACAGCAGTGTTGCTTTAAGAACACAACATTGGTTAATTTAAGATAATTAGCCATCACCTACAAGACAGACAGAATAATACAGATCCCAAATAATAAAAAGATAAATAATTTTAAATTATAGACATTAAAGCCCAGTATTCTTTATATAAGTCTGTTAAAATTTATTTGATGGATGTTTAAGATTAGGATTTAAAATTAAAGTTATATGAAAAGGGACAAGAAAACCAATATTTGGCTCTTGCCCTCTGAGTCAGTCTGTATCCAGGGAACAGCGGACTTCTCTAAAGAGCTTTGCAACTCTGAACTGCATAACCTCCTGATCAGGGAGATTAATGAGACCACTGGAGAACAGAAAGCCAATCAGTGCATTTGCTAAGAAGAGGAGAGTCATCAGAGAAGGGAAACATCCCTGATGCTTCCGAGGGAAGCCACATGGTCAAGCAAGACCTGGACCCACCTAGCGCAAATGGCACTAGCAGAACTGAGAAGCTGCTCTCAAGTTTCCCCAGGAATGACTCCCATAAAATCTCAGCTGAGTGTTCAGAATAGATAGAAACAAAAGTCAGTTTGACTGCTTCATCTTAAACACTTAGAAAAGACAGTTAAAAACAAATTACAGCCATTTCTGGGCATTTTATATAATAATAGTAATAATAATATTTTAAGGTATACACTTTATGTTAGCCTCCCAAAATAAGTAAGACTGGAGGCTACAAAGAAGGATTCTCAGACAGGAATGCCTGATAACTATAAAAAGAGGCTATCAAGATTATCTGCCAGTGGCAGAAGTTTTTAGTTGAAGGCCTACAGATATTCTTAACCTAAACACATAGGCTTGGTATTTGTTAGTATGATTATCCAGCAATGAGTAAGAGAATTAAAGGTTTCTCTATTAGACACAGAGGTCATACTAGTAAAAATATTTTGCAAGATCAGATGACATTAAATTATTAAACTGAATCTTATGGGGAGGGACAAATGTAACACTAAAAGTTAAATATTAAGTTGACAGTCCTGATAACTGGGGATATTAAAGACTGGTGAGGGAACTTCTATACAGTGACATGTTCCAGCTGCTGCAACATTTATTAAGTACTCATGTTTTTTTGTTTCTCTCATAGAAGAACCCATTCCCAGATGACTTTACTACCTGTTCTTCCCCATCCAGACTTCAAACCTAACTGACTTCTAAAAGGCGACTAATGTCCCTCAGGCGGTGCCCCCTCACGTCACCCTCTCTCAGCTCAGAAGAAGTCTAAATGAGTGACGCCTCTCTTCTTACAACAATGGAGACAAAAATAAATAGAATATCAATATAAGTAATTAATTAAGTCAGGTAAAATCAGGGAGACCTGTTTTTGGGTGAGTTCAAAAAATCGGGAGACTATTACCTGAGGGATTAAAATTCCCACAGTGCTCTTCCTACCCAATCAAATATATGAAAAAAACACATTAGAAAAGGGGGGAATGATTGACCCAACCTGATATTTTATTAAAATTGGCAGCCATCTTGCCACAAAGCCGTGAAAAGATAATTTTGGCTTAACTATAAATTGCAGCAAGATCTGAACCTGCTTGGAAAGCCTGCCCGTGCCTTGAACTCACCCATGCCTGGCTCTCTGACCAGATAACAGCCCTCTCTGAAACTTTGTTGACACCTCATAAATATTGGCCTTCCTTGGCCAGACGACACTCTCTGAGGCTCTAATGGTCCTCATAAATTCTGATGTTGGGGCCAGCAAACAAAAATGTAAAATACCATTAGTGTGATGCTTGTCAGAATTCTGTTATTTTTAACCCCACTTTTGTGTAACTTTCTGGGCTATAAAGCTGGGCTGCTCTCCTGTTCCCAACGTTTTGGGAGGGAGAGGCAGCCAGGGTGGTGGAAATAATAAGCTTGCTTTAATCTGATTTTAATTGGAGACAGTGGTCTTTTCTTGCAACCTGGTCTAAAAGGTAAACACTACACAAACCTGGAGCTCTGCCGGACTAAAGACTTCTTGAGAAACTGCCTTTGACGATGGGCACTCGACATATATGTTGTTGTCAGAAGCTTTAGCTTCCATTCAAATGAGACCATCAAAGCTGGGTCTACATCTATGAGACCTGGAGGATATTGTTTCAATTTTTCCAAAGAACATGAGGAAGCAGTGCTGACTTCTCTCTGTAGGTAAACTGTGGCCACTGAAAGCTAAGTGTCTCCGCATGTGGACTGTGAAGCCATTTGGTCATCCTCCACTTTTCATGGTGTTTCTTTCTACTGCACTGGGAGTTTGGTATTTGCCTCATGAAATACAATGACTTCAACTGGTACACAGTGATGTAGGGAGTCCTGTCACGTGTGGTGGGTCAGGGTCTGCAGGAGAATGCACCAACCAGGCTTCTATCCCACATAGCTTGACCCTTTGACCATAGCAACCTGATTCTGAACATTGCCCTGAAACGTCTCCATATAACAAAATGCCTTTTATGGAGAGGTTTCAGACATATAAGTGATTCCTGTCTGTAACATGTCAGCCACAAGTCATTTGGAAGTCAATGGCAGAATCACATGTCCCGACCACAGATGTTTTATCACACAGCTGCACACAACAGCTTTTGGCCCACTACTCAGCAGGCCCCAACATACTGGCATCTCTGTTCTACACCATTTTCATAAAACCCAGTCAATCAAGGCACTGTCTGGTACACTCAGGATCAGCAACTGTACATCCAAAGGTTCTCCAGTGGCAGGTGGCCATGGGAAGTTCAAAAATTTCATGGTATTTATCTAGCCATTTTCAAAGACGAAGTTGGAGAAACTGTGGGTTTCAATTCATTAAGGAACCATTAAATTTAGAGGAAGCACATTTCAATGAATAATCTAGAGAACTCTCACAGGCAAGGGTTCCCAAAGACTGGCCAAAAGGTCACATGAAGCCAGCCCCATTGAGGTCTACAATGTAAGGTCCATGTGTGTTTTGACTCTCAACTATGGCTTCCAAGTCTTTCAGAAAAAAAATCATGTGATATCCTGGCTGAGATTCCCAGTGCTCTGTGGAAAGCCACTCTGGGCTTAGATCTCGGTGTCCAAGGGCGACTCTCATGTGTGGCCTCCTAAAATCCCAACACAATTCATGGCGATACTTCTCTGAAGTCAGTTCCATAATGCATTCTCTAAGAGGAATCACACCAGAGTTCAAGCCCAGGTGGACCCAGGCATCTCTTACAACCACCACACAAATGACCACAATTAAAACTAAAACACTCCCACATGCTCCTCATCTTCTTCCACATAGACACTCATCATAAACTCTGGCTGGAGGTTTCCATGAAGGGCACAGCCCAATACACTGTTCAAAATAAGCACCCTTGCCCCTCATTTGCCTAAAGTCAGGGTGGCCTGGACACCCTTGCTGTGAACCAAGAGTGATCAAATAGGCCTGCCCTATATCTGATCTGCTTCTCCAATTTGAGGCCTAATGACTGTCTGGTATAGATTCTTTATGTGAATTGGTATCACTGAAAACCCAAGCCCCTATCGGCTAGGCTCTGCAAGGATTTGAAGAAATGATTTGACCCAAATGATCCCTATTCTCACTTGATTTAGCTCAGGAAGCTTACAGAGGAAAGTGAGAGACTTCATCCACAATGACTGCTCTTTTGGCCATTTTGGTTTTGGATGCACACTTGGAAACTTTCTTTAGATCCATCAGGTGCTGAGAATCTAAGCCACTGCCACCCCACCGGGCCAAGTGGCTGTTTCAGACACATCCTTTTCGAAAGCAATTAAGCAAAGAGCCACAGGTGATGCCCATTCATTTCCATTTGAAAACTGTTTTCTTCAGGCTTCACAAAAGCGTGGCCTGAGGCAAAGACCTTCCTGACATTAAGGGTAATAGAATCATAAGTAAGAAAATGGCCCAAAGCAGGGTTTCTCCACTGAGACATTACTGGTCACACTGATATCTGAGTTTTCTGAGATGCTCGCATTCCCTTCAGCTATCCAGTACATGGTCATGTAACAGAGCTTGGACGTGGTACATATCTTGGAAACAAAACCATGAGGATACTCTGGAGAGTGGCCAGTATTCAGGAAGAAAAGAGGAACTTAGGAAGATAGTAGCTGTTCACCATCCATTAGGCAAGCCGCACTCCATTTTTAAATTGGGTGGGAAGAATGCTGGGAAGCTTTATACTAGACAGGACACAACCATTGATGCATTCGCATTTCAAATGTCTACAACCACGGATACAGTGGGATACACAGACATAGAAACACTCGTGTTGTCAAACGACTTTCTAGAAACTTTCCAGTCCAAACCTACAAACCGCCATTCCTACCTATTCTCAGAACATGAGACAAAACCACAAACTCACACCGACATCCACAACGGCACCTCCTTCCCGCAAGTATGGCTGTGACTATCCTGAGTGTCCTCTGACTGGTGAGCCATAATATGTTCCCACGAAATGGCCTGTCCAATCTCAGATCTGGTCTTCTTTTCAAACTTTTAGAAGTTGTCAGGAGCCATGGTTGAGCCACTACCTGCTTTCTCAGAAAAAGCCACTCTTCAGAGCTCTCCTGAAATTTGGCCATCATCACATAAGTAGGTACCAAGAAACACTGACTCTGTCTTTGGTAAATTCAAACAATTGAGACCACTGGGACTGAAACTAAGACAAGTTAGAATGGTATATCAACCATAGGCATCTGGGAACAGCTCTGTACACAGGCCTGGTTTGGTCCATTTAATCTACATTAAGAAGAGAGAGGCTGATTCAGACACATTCCTTCATTCTGACCAGGATGTTTGACATGGAAGTTGACATGGATTTGACTTTTGCTCTCTCAGGTCCTTCATAGGTAAAAAGGTCGGTCAAAAGTCGGAGGAAAAGACCACCAAGAGACTGTCTCATGCCACAGCAAAAGGTTTATTGGGCGTCCAGCATGCTGCGGCTCAGAGCTAACTTCAGAGGAGCAAAGAACAAAGAGCCCCAAAAACAACTTGAGCAGAGTTTATTTACATTCTTTAGAGAGGGCAGGGACTTTGCATACATCATAGCCTCCTTTAGCAAATCAACATACCACGGGAAAATCAAATAACAACCCAAAAACATGATTAGCACATTCATTGGCAGGAAGAGGTCGGACAGGGGGTGATTGGTTAGCCCTGAGAAGGGGTATACGTTTAAACTGATTGGTTGAAGCCCTGAGATGTATACGTGATGAGCTGCACGGTTTCTGGGAAGGGGTTGTTTAGCAACTAGGTGGTCAGGGAAGATTTCAACACACATCTAATTGGCAGTTCCGGGAATTGTCTTAACTGCCACAGGAATTTCAGGTTCTGAGTGCAGCTTGGAAACTTTACAAAACCTGGTTCTTTATGTTTCAATTTTAATTTCTTTTATTCTTTCATTTCCCACTCCTTTTTCTTACTACATTTAATCTTAAAAGTAATGAATCATAATTATTGCGGGGTCTCACACTCTATTTCTGCCAGTGGAGCGTATTTCTGTCTGATTACCATGAGTTTTTCCTGCCCAATTTGAGCCTGGAGAAACGAAACTATGCGGTTAAGCAAACAAGGTCCCAAAGTTAGCAACACCATAAGGATGATCAGGGGTCAAGCTAAGCCTGATAGGAGTGTAGTTAACCAGGGGGACTGGGTAAACCATGACTCAAACCACCCTTGTTGAATCTCCCTTTCTCTCTGGTGCTCTTCAAGGCATTTTCTCAATTTACTCATGGATTCTTTTACAACTCCAGTATGGTCAGCATAAAAACAACATTCTTCTCTCAGTGCAGCACAGAGGCCCCACTCCCTCATGAAGAGGAGGTCTAATCCTCGCCTGTCCTGTAAAACAACTTCAGAGAGAGAGTTTAAGGATTCCTACAGCACTGTGATGGAGGTCTCTAATGTCTTCCAGTCTTGATCTATTGCTGTTTCTAATCAGGCCATTTGTTGTGACCCATGGATCATAGCAGCTGTTCCTGTACCCACTCCTGCAGCAGCTCCTATCCTCAATAGGATGGCTATAGTAAGGGACACTGGATGCCAGCAAAATCAGGTTGTTTGTCCCCCTAGTAGACCTTAAAATGATTCTGCATCATAGTAAACCACCCTGGGAAGTATCTGCACCATTAAACAATAATTTACAAAGCTGTCAAATACATGGGTTGAAATGCAAGGAGTTCTGACTGTGTGGAGTTCAGTACAATTAAGGTTCCTTTAATTAGTTCCCAGGGGCAGGAGTCAGCTGTACTCTGGACTGGGGAAGTAGGCAAAGATGGAAACTGGGAAGTATGAGATGGTTGAGGGGTTCTGGTAGATCTAGGCATGGGAGGTTTTGGAGGCTTAATTCCTGGCTTGAGGGGATTGGGCCCTATTGCTGTGGGATTTTCTTCCTTTTTAAGCAGGATGGTGAACCAGTGACCAAAGTCATAACGAGGGCCATAAATATAGAATCGCATTTCCCATGTATTTCCCATAGACCATGTTGTTCTGAGGTAGCCCCTTTTTTTGGAAGTGAAAGTTATATTGAGGGGGTAACATAGACTATTCTTTCCTCAGCGAGTTTTTGACACAACTTGGCTAGTGGCACATTTCTTGGGATCAATCCAGGTGTCATTTTTTCCTACCTGAATGATACTGTCTGCGGAGTTTGGGTTCAACCATGTAGCTCCCGTTTGTTCACAACCCCAAGATCTTAAATAAAAGTCACTGGGTCCTCCACAGGTTTGGGCCTGTTTGCGACTTAAGAAATCAGCTGGGCACACATAAAAATCAAGACTGGCTAGTTTACACCTGAGCTGGGGAAGATGATATCCATAATTCATGGGGTAAGGTGGTCTATGTTGCCCTGGTTTGGGTTTGAGTGGGATCTGTGTGAAGTCCTCTATGTCAGGGAGATCCCAGTCAGAGAGGCCTATGTCAAGCTGACAAATGTCCAGGTAGAGAGATGGCCACCAAGTCCATAAGAGGGCTGTATGTGAAATAGACCACACTACTTGCCCAGTAGGATTTATAGCTGCCATTGTTGCTGAACAGGCTGATGGTGATTAGGACTGCTGGTGGTCAGGGGAAGAATCCATAGCCTTACCCACACGACGGACACGCAACTTGAGAGGGTTACCAGTCTGTTCCAGTTTCCAGCCGGAGGCTGGACAGGGCGCAGGCTTGAGATGGGTGGCATGGATCCAGGAAGTGATTCCATCCACTTTCACCACTGTAAGTGTTATAAGCAGCACCTGGTATTGTCCTTTCCAGCGGCGTTCCAGGGATGATACCTGATGCCGTCTCACGTAGACGAAGACTCCCACTTGATATCGATGTGGGGTTCCCTCGTCTCCAGGCTGATAAGCACTGGCCAACTGTTTCCACAGGTATCGCTGGGTGCTGTGTTTGTTCAAGGGCTTTAAGTCTGTCAAGCAAGGGGGTGTGAAAGGAATCATTAAGTCTCAGAGTTGGGGTTAGGTCCCTTACTAAAGGAGGGGCACCATAGAGAATTTCATAAGTGGTGAGTTTACACAAAGAGGCAGAGGGTGTACTTTTTGCACGAAACAGTGCTTAAGGTAGGAGCATAGTCCAATTTTTTTATGCAGGTCTCCAAGCTTAATTTCTTTAAATTCTCTTTGATGGTTCTAATCATTTTTTCTACCTGTCCTGAGCTCTGGCATCTATAAGCACAATGTAACTTCCAATTAATCTTCAGGGTCCTGGTGAATCCCTGACTTACCTGGGCAACAAATGCAGGTCCATTATTGAACCCTATTACCTTAGGCAGGCCAAACCTTGGAAAAATGTCTTCTAGAATCTTTTTGAGCACCGTCTGAGCCGTTTCTTTCTTCATGGGGAAGTCTTCAACCAATCCTGAAAGAGTATCTACAAAGACTAGGGGATATTTAAGTCCATACCTTCCTGGCTTAATTTCAGGAAAAGTCCACTTCCCAAAATTGTCCTGGTCTGGTTCCTCGTAAGTGCTTCCCTGCAGGAAGCTTGGATGGGTAAGCATTAACTAATTGGCAGACTTGACAAGCTCTAGTCACCTTCTAAGCTATTTCTTTCCTCTGTAAGTCAGTCAATAAAAAAATCCTTTCTTCGGTCCTTTAAGTGTGCCTATAACTTCTTTGAGCTTAAGTGGGTGAGCTAGTGTACGTCTTTGACATAAAGGTGGGCTTTTTGAAATTGTAAACTTGGCTCTGTAGGGTCCCAGAGTTCTGCATCTGTCTCCTCAGATGATAAGTTGCCTGAATGTTCCAGTGTGGCCAAGTCTCCTGAATGTTGATCCCCCTGGTGTGGAAAAAGTTAACAGAGTCACTCCGTTTAGGGCTGCCAATTAAGCTTCCTCATCTGCCCTTCTGTTTTTAACTGCAACGAGGTCGTTTCCCTTCTGGTGCCCTGGACAGTGCACTATAGCTAGTTCCTTAGTGCCCTTCACTGCTGAGAGAAGGTGGAGAATCTCAACTTTGTTCTTTATTTTTTTCCCAGTGGAGGTTAATAGCCCCCTTTGCTGGTAAATAGCCCTGTGCACATTAGCATTGCCAAATGCATAGTGGCTATCAGTGTATATGGTGGCCCTTTTGCCTGTTGCTAGTTCCAATGCTTTCGTAAGGGCAATCAGTTCTGCCATTTGGACTGATGTCTCTTCTGGGAGACCAGAGGATCAGATGACATTAGTTTTGCTAACTACTGCTGCTCCAGCCCACCACATACCATCTTGGAGGAAGCTGCTCTCTTTCGTAAACCATACGACTTCAGGGTGAGGCAGTGGCTGGATCCTTCAAGTCTCGTCCTATACTGGTTTCCTCTGCCAGTATGTGTTGACACTCATGAGCGACAGGTCCTGATGATTCTTCTGGCAGCCAGGTTGAGTGGAGCAGAAGGTCTAAGAGTTATTCTGTCTTTGCTAATCCAGAGGCTCTGGTAGTAGTTTATTCTGGAGTTTGATAGCCACCTATCTGGAGGTTGACAGATGATGCTCTCCAGGGCATGGGGGGCTATAATGGATAGCTTCTGTCCCAACGTTCATTAATGAGCATCTTTTATTAGAAGCGCTGCCGCTGCTATAGCTCTTAAGCAACGGGGCCACCCAGTAGCCACTGGGTCCAGTTTTTTTGATAAGAATGCTACCGGCCTTTTCCAAAGTCCCAAAGTCTAAGTGAACACTCCCCATGCTATTCCTTTCTTTTTCTCGATGTAGAGAGTGAAGGGTTTATCTATATCTGGGAGTGCTAAGGCCGGAGCAGATAGCAGCACCTTTTTTTGACATTATCAAAAGCTTGTTGGTGCTCAGGGGTCCATTGGAATTGGGCATTCCACTTTATCAGCGGGTATAAAGGGGCAGCCAGAGAGGCGAACCCAGGAATCCATCACCTGCAAAATCCAGCAGTCCCAAGAAACTCTCTGAGTTGTCTCTTATTAGATGGGGGTGGTATCTGCACAATGGTTTGTTTTCTGTTCTCAGTTAGCCATCATTTGCCACCCCTAAGAGAATAACCCAGGAAGATTACTTCTTGCTGACAAATTTGGGCCTTTTGGCAGAAGCCCTATATCCAAGCCGAGCAAGCTCGGATAATAGTGCTTGGGTCCCAGACTCATAGTTTTCCTTGGTGTCCGCTGCCAGTAGCAGATCATCCACATATTGGAGTAGTGTGACTTCGGGGTGTGCAGTTCTGAAGTCGTTTATGTCCCTGTGGAGGGCTTCATCAAAGAGAGTGGGGGGGGGTTTGAACCCCTGTGGGAGTCTAGTCCAGGTTACTTGGCCAGATGTTCCAGTTTCTGGGTCTATCCACTCGAAAGCAAACAGCAACTGACTGTCCTTATGTAGGGGCAAGCAGAAGTAAGCATCTTTTAAGTCCAGCACAGTTTAGCATTCCCGGTCCAGATTCAGAGTGCTAAGCAAATTATATGGATTGGGTACTGTGGGGTGAATGTCCTGCACTCTGTTGTTGATCTCTCTTAGGTCTTGAACAGGACTGTAGTCCCTAGTTACTGGCTTTCTTACTGGTAGCAGGGGGGTATTCCAGGCTGATTGACAGGGCCTTAGGACCCCAAGGGCCAATTATTTCTGAATATAGTGACTTATCCCATCCTTAGCTTCTTTGCTTAGAGGATATTGTTTAACACTGATTGCAGAGGCAGAGGCTTTTAATTCTACTACTATTGGAGGTTGTTTTATGGCTAGACCTAACCCAGCAGTTTCTGCCCAGGCATTAGGATAATCTTTTATCCATTTCTGTTGTAGTTTGCCTCTTTGATCAGTCCTAGGGGGCACGAAGTGTTGATGTTCATCTTCTATGGACATAGTCAATTCTGTGACTATGGGAGTTTTTACTGAAGGTTTTAGAACATCCACTTGGGGACCATCAGGGTTAAAGGTTACTCTAGCCCCGAGTTTGGTAAACAGATCCCTGTGCATCAATGGGGCTGGGCATTCTTGGATTACTAGGAAAGAGTGGTGGACTTTACATTTTCCTACTTCCATAATCCTCTTAGTTGTCCAAGCCCGATAAGTAGTGCCATTAGCCCCTTGAACTAGGACCATTTATTTGATATGGGGCCCAGTGAAGCCTTGAAGGCTGAGTATACTGCTCCTGTATCCACTTGAAAGTTCACTGGAGGCCCCTCCACTTCAAATGTTACCCTGAGGGGATCCGAGTCCTGACATTCCTAGTCCTCTTCTAGAGTCAGCATGGCGGGCTGCCGTGGCTTCTTCTTTTTGGGGCACTCTTTGACTCAGTGTCCTTTTTCTCTACAGTAGGCACATGATCTGAGGCCAGGGAAAGCCTTTGGCGTGGGCCCAAGTATCCCTTTCTGACTCCCTGCTTTTTAATTTCTGGCGTATTTGCTGCTGTGAAGAAAATCTTAGCCAATGCTTTTGTCTGCCTTTTGCTCCTTTCATCCTTTTTTTCTTCCCTTTCCTTCTCTCTCCTCTGTTCCGTGTCCTCCTCAGTTTCTCTCTTATAATATACTTATATACTTATAATATATACTTATAATATATATCTTATAATATACTTTCTCAGCTTCTCTGTCTAAATCTCTTAAGGTCGTATTTTGTAACCCATCTAGACATTGTAACTTTCTCTTAATATCTTGGGCAGCCTGCTCAATAAAGGCCATTGTAACAAATGCCTTTTGGTCATCTGCCTGAGGATCAAGAGGAGTATATTTTCTATATGCTTCCATAATTCTCTACAGAAACATAGAGGGAGACTCATTAGGCCCTTGGATAATCTCTCTTACCTTTGCTAAATTGGTCGGCTCTCTGGCGGCCACTCTGAGACCCGCTATTAGAGCCCAGCGATAAGTGGACAGATGCTTCCTACCTTCAAAGGTGTTGGGGTCCCAGTTGGGTCGGTTCATGGGCCCCATAGGGATGGAGAGAGAGCATCACAGGGGCTTCTGAGTTTTCTATTATCCATCGCCGGTGGGTTCTTTTAGGTTGCCCATCTTCCTCCAGGGAGGAGGGGTTGCTGCTGCTGTGGGGAAGTCCCCTGGAGGGCTTGGGTCTGCCCAATTGCCTCTAGCAGTGGAGAGGCTGAGTCAGCGGTGGGAGGATCATCAGGAACTGTGTTGGGGGTTGGGGAGGGAGAGTAGACAATAAGGAGGGGGTGGAGTGTCCAGTCTTGTGACTCAGGGAGAATGGAAGGAAGAGGGAGAGGAGCGGAAAGTTTGAATGATAGGAATGTTGGGGAAGGAGTATATGGCTGTTGATCTGGGTGGCCATGTGGCCCCGGCTGAATGACAATATCTCTGAATTTTCGGATTAGAGGAAAGTGGAAGGATTCTTCTGGGGCCATCTGAATTCGAGGATGGGCCATTCTGAAGCACAGAGAGTCTGCCAGGTACGGTGTTTTACTGAAAAAGAATGATTCTGGGCCCTTGAGCGGACATCAGTCCAATGATCAAGGGTCAGGGACAGAGAAGAGGAAGTGCTTTGTCCCATAATGGGAGTTACTCAAACAGGGACATTGAAGACACAAACACAACACAAAGACAAACAGTAAACGTTTAACATGAGTCCAAGACAAAGATTTGAACTGAGTAACTGGAAAATATTGATGGGTTAGACAATAAAAACAGACAGTAAACTCAACATGAGTTCAGAACAATGACCAAAACTGAGTTACCGGCAAAACCTGATGGGCTGGCAAATCAAATCCTGAAGCAAAACATAACCGAGTTGAGGAAACTACTATTCCTTGAATTCCCTAGTCCTCCGGAGTGTCCCTCAGGGACGTGATCTTGGCTCTGTGACACGTCTGTCACACCATAGGAGAGAGCTAATGCTCTTCACCAACAGCCACTTTGCCACGCCCTAGCCTGAAACCCGAAACCAGAAAGAGGCACCTTACTTACCCCGAGAGGACTCCCTTGAGGTCTTCCATTCACCGCTCCCAGATATCTCACCTGGGGCCTCCAGATGAAAAGGTGCTGCGAACATCAAAGGAAAAGACAAACAAAGAGGATTTCTCATGCATCAGCAAAGGGTTTATTGGGGGTCCAGAATGCTAGGCCTCAGAGCTCCCTTCAGAGGAGCAAAGAACAAAGAGCCCCGAGAAGAACTTGAGCAGAGTTTATATACATTCTTTAGAGAGCTCAGGGACTTTACCTACATCATAGCCTCCTTTAGGAAATCATCATGTACCACGGGAAAATGAAATAACAACTCTAAAACATGATTAGCACATTCATTGGTGGGAAAAGTTGGGGCAGGGGGTGATTGGTCAGCCCTCAGAAGGGGTATACATTTAAACTGATTGGTTGAAGCCCTGAGATGTATACGTGGTGAGATGCACGGCTTCTGGGAAGGGGTGGTTAAGTAACTAGGTGGTCAGGGAAGATTTCAACACACATCTAATGGGCCGTTCCAGGAATTGTCTTAACTGCCACAGGAATTTCAGGTTCTGAGTGCAACTTGGAAACTTTACAAAACCTGGTTCATTACATTTCGATTTCAATTTCTTTTATTCTTTCAGAACCTTACAGTGGAAGGTGAGAGACTTCATTCACAATGACTGCTCTTTTGGCTATATTGGTTTTGGATGCACACATGGGATCATTTTTTTGATCCGTCTGTTGCTGATAATCTAAGCCACAGCCTCACACAGGGCCAAGAGCCTGATTAAGACACATCTCTTTCCAAAGCAATTACTTCTCTGAGGTCAGTTTCAGAACTCAGTCTCTGAGGAGAATCACACCAGTGTTCAAAACCAGGTGGACCCAGTCATCTCTTCCAACTGCCACACAAATGACCACAATTAAAACCAAATCACTCTCACATGGCACTCAACTTCTTACATATATACACTCATTATACCCTTTGGCTAGATGTTTTCATGAATGGCGCAGCCCAAGAGAGTGTCCAAAATAAGCTCCCTTGCCCCTCATTTGCCTAACCTCAGGGTGGCCTGAACACCCTTCCTGTGAACTAGGATTGATCACATAGTTCTTCCTTTAATACTGCTCTGCTTCTCCAATTTGAGGCCTACTGACTGTCAGGTTTAGATTCCTTATGTGATTTGGAGTAATTAGGAAACAAAAGCAACTTTGCAGCGCTTGAAAGAACTTATTTGACCCAAATGATCCCTATTCTCACTTGGTGGAAGTCAGGAAACTTACAGAGGAAGGCTAGAGACTTCATCCACAATGACTGATCTTTTTGTCATTTTGGTTTTGGATGCACACATTGCATCTTTCTTTAGATCCATCAGGAGCTGATAATCTAAGCCACAGCCTCACACAGAGCCACAAGGCTGATTCAGACACATACTTTTCCAAAGCAGTTAAGCAAAGAGCCACAGGTGATGCCCATTCACTTCCATTTGAAAACTTTTTTCTTCAAAATTCACAAAGGGGTGGCCTGAGGCAAAGACCTTCCTGACTTCAGGGTAACAGAACAATAAGTCAGCAAATCCCAATGCAGGGTTTCTCCACTGAGACTTTACTAGTCACAATGATTTCTGAGTTTTGTGAGATGCTTGCAATTCCCTTCAGCTATCCAGTACATGGCCATGTCACAGAGCTTGGATGTGGTACATATCTTGGACAAAAAAACATGAGCCTATTCTGGAGAGTGGCCAGAATTCAGGAAGAAAACAGGAACTTAGGAAGATAGTAGGTGTTGCCCATCGAAAAGCAACCAACAGTCCTTTCCTAAAATGGGCAGGATGAATTCTGGGAAGCTTTCTACTAGACAGGATACATCCATTGATCTATTCTGCTTTCTAATATGTACAACCAAGGACACAGTGGGATACACAGACACAGACACAGTCGCCTTGTCAAAGGACTTTCTAGAAACAGTCCACTCTAAACCAAACAAACCACCTTTCCTACCTATTCTCAGAACATGAGACAAAACCCCAAACTCACACCCACAATCAAAAAGTCACCTCCTTCCCCCATGTAAGTCTGTGACTATCCAGAGTGTCCTCTGACTGGTGGTCCATACTATGTTCCCCCAAAATGGCCTGTCCTGTCTCAGGTCTGGTCTTCTTGTCCATCTCTGTGAAGTTGTATGGAGCCTGTGCTGACCACTACCTGCTTTCTCATTAAAGGCCCATCTTCAGAGCTCTACTTGCATTTTGTCATCCTCAAACCATTAGGTACCAAGAGAGACAGACTCTCTCCTTGGTAAATCCAAACAAGTAAGTCCACTGGGACTGGGACTGGGACTGGCTCTGTATGCCTGGCTTCCTGGATCCCAAGTTCAGAGAGTTACATCACCAAAGAAGTGAGGTAGGTCAATTCCAACAGGAAGGGAATGAGGTCACTGCCTTGGCAACCACTTTGTCCTAACACTTGTTTCCAAGGGTCCCTTGAGATGGAGGCTGCCCCTACTTCCTGTGACACTTTCAGAAGTTAGAATGGTATATCAACCGTAGACACCAAGGAGAAGCTCTCCACACGGGGTTGGTTTGGTCCATCTTCTTTATATCAGTAGGAGAGAGGCTGATTCAGACACATCACTTCATCCTGAACAGGTGGTTTGGCATGGAAGATGACTTTTGCTCTCTCAGGTCCTTCATAGCTGCTACATCTTCTCTAGGGATCATTTCTCATCAAACTTTGAGGTTCTCAGCAGGTGAAAGATCCCCTACATTCCTGTATTGTAAGACCAACTCTGTCCCTGCTCTTTTGTAAAGTTAGATTGAGGGAACAGTGTATGGTTAGGGTTAATAACATATTCTATTTGGGTTAGGAAACATTCTGCGGG
This sequence comes from Callospermophilus lateralis, assembly GCF_048772815.1. Taxonomy (NCBI): domain Eukaryota; kingdom Metazoa; phylum Chordata; class Mammalia; order Rodentia; family Sciuridae; genus Callospermophilus; species Callospermophilus lateralis. The sequence continues at coordinate 80,342 of NW_027512668.1, read as the reverse complement.
ATGAATAATGGTATTGGGAACCTGCGATATTCACAAGAATATATAGGTGAAATATAAGTATGAAACCTGAAATCTAGGTACGATTTGAAGCCCTGAAGGGCAATGGGCCCTTTAGTGAGATACTTTGCTTTGAATTATGTTCTGAACAGATATCTCAGATAAATCGATGTGCAATGGCAAAGGACCTTGTACCTTGGATGATTAAATGTCCTAGAGAACATCCAGTCAAAAAGGAATAGTCGGCAGGATTAGGAAGGTTGTCAGTAGGTTTAGAAAAAAGAGTGAATATAGGATTTGAACGAAAGTTTCATTAGCAATAGGGTTTTGGGTAGAGAGTGAACATAAATATGAGCACATATGAAGAGTCAGTCACAATGATGAACTGGGGAAAATATGTAGGAAAGCAGATATCAATAGAGACATTAGGAAATCAGGCAAAGTATAATGTAATATTGTTAGACATTTTCAACATGGTTGAGGTTGAATATATAATCTTAGGAAGAAAGAAATATGTTGCCTCCAATAGGATTGACATTTGAGAGCATTAGGCAACCTGGACATGGTTGCTTTTAGTAATCAATGCTCACTTTCCATTTTGCTTTGGTGAAAGGTTAATAGGCACTTGTCACTTCCTGTTTTTCTGTATGCTTAACAAACCACTGTTGAAATCTTGAGAACTGTTTGCTAATTTTGTTCCCAGGATGTGCTGTCCCCAACTGCCAAACTGCAGAATATACTCCTTCACCCGGGTGCATGCAAACCGCACACTCGCCCTGACCCATCAATAAATTTCCCATTCTGCCCTCTCCAAGAAAAGTATATAAGCTCTGTTAAAGCTGTTCTCAGGGCTCTCTGCTCTATTCAAGTGAGCTCTGAGCCCCAGCATGCTGGACCCCCAATAACCTCTTTGCTGTGGCCGAGTGAAAATGCTATACTGTTCTGTACTTAAAAGATGCTTTCTTTTGCTTGCCTCTGCATAAAGATAGTCAGTTGCTGTTTGCTTTCGAGTAGGTAGACCCAGAAACCGGAACATCTTGTCAACTAACTTGGACTCGACTTCCACAGGGGTTCAAAAACTCCCCCACTCTCTTTGATGAAGCCCTTCACAGACATCTCTACAACTTCAGAACTACGCACCCCGAAGTCATTCTGCTTCAATATGTGGATGTCCAGCTACTGGCAGCCAACACCAAAGAAAACTGTGAGTCTGAGACCCAAGCACTATTATCTGAGCTTGCTCAACTTGGGTAGAGAGCTTTGGACAAAAAGGCCCAAATTTGCAAGCAAGAAGTAATCTTCCTGGGGTATTTCCTTAGGCGCGGTAAATGATGGCTCACTGAGCCCAGAAAACAAACCGTTGTGCAGATACCACCCCCATTTAACAGGAGACAACATAGAGAGTTTCTTGGGACTGCTGGCTTTAGCAGGTTATGGACCTGGGTTTGTGTTCTTAGCTGCTCCTTTATACCCGCTGTTAAATGAGAATGCCCAATTCCAATGGACCCTTGAGCACCAGCAAGCTTTTGATAACATCTAAGAACACTGACACTGAACTCCTCAACTTCACTGAGCCCAGCCTGCAATTTCAGAAAGCCCTACACTACATTAAAAATGTACATCAACTCAATCAACTTGGTTCAAAAAAACTGCCGGCATTACTGTAGGATCAAGAACAGAGTTTTAGACTAATTCACTCACAGTGAAAGGAAATAATTGAATGGGTAACAAAAGCCTGTCAGTTCTGTCAATTGGTTAATGCTTACCCTTCCAAGCTTCCTGCAGGAAAGCACCTATGAGGAACCAGACCAGGACAATTCTGGGAAGTGGACGTTACTGAAATTAAGCCAGCAAGGTATGGACTTAAATATCTCCTAGTCTTTGTAGATACATTTTCAGGATGGATTGAAGCCTTTCCCACCAAAAAAAAAAAAAGAAAAGAAAAGAAAACCGGCACAAATTGTGGTCAAGAAGATCCTGAAAGATATTTATCAAAGACACGTCCTGCCTAATTTAATATGGTCTGATAATTGAACAGCCTTCATGGGCCAGGTAAATCAGGGGTTAGCCAGGACCCTGGGGATTAATTGGAAGTTACATTGTGCTTATAGACCCCAGAGCTCAGGACACTTAAAAAAAATAAATAGAACCATTAAAGAGACCTTAACAAAATTAAGCTTAGAGACCGGCATAAAAGATTAGACTATGATTCTGCCTTATGCACTGTTTCATGCAAGAAATACTCCCTTTCTTTCTTTGTGTAACCTCACCCCCTATGAAATTCTCTATGGGGCCCTTCCTACACTAAGAGACCTAACCCCGACTCTCAGACCTAAGGATCCCTTCCATACACCCTTGCTTGACATACTTAAATCTCTTGTAAGAACTCAGCTATACCTGTGGAAACAGCTGGCCACTGCCTTCCAACCTGGGGACGAGGGGAATCCACATTGATATCAAGAAAGAGACTTCCTCTACATAAGATGACATCAGGTGTCATCCCTGGAACCCCGCTGGAAAGGACCATTCCAGGTGCTACTTATAACACCTACAGCAGTAAAAGTAGAGGGAATCACTTCCTGGATCCATGCCTCTCATCTCAAGCCTGTGCCATGTCCAGACTCTGACTGAAAACTGGAAAAGACTGTTAACCCTTTCAAATTGCATATTCGCCACGTGGGTAAGGCTATAGACTCTCTCCTTGGCCACCCGTAGTCCTAACGCTCATCAGTCGCTTCAGCAGCGATGGCTGATCACAAATACTACTAGACAAGAAGTATGATCTATCTTGCATACAGCCCCCTTAGGGACCTGGTGGCCATCTCTCCACCCAGACATTTGTCAGCTGGCTATAGGTCTTTCCTATTAGGATATCCCTGATGAAGAGGATCTCACTAAAATTCCATTAAATCCTTTCCGTACCATAGATAATGGAAACAAACATTATGGTTGTTGGGACAGGCAAGCCAGATGCAGGTTGGCTAGCCTATATTAGTATGTTTGCCCGGCAGACTATCAAAGCCACAAACCGCCACGGCTGTGTGGGGGAAAAGCCGACTTCTTCTGTAAGTCATGGGGATTTGAGCATACAGGGGCTGCCTGGTGGAACCCAAAATCCTCATCAAATTCAGTACACAGCATTGGCCATATTACCACTTAGAAAACCCAAACTGATGGCCAACAGAGGAGTCTCTAGATCCTCAAATTCTGTGTGACCTTTTTAACTTCTGCAAGTGCTCAAAAGGGTGAAAGGAAATTCCCCTATGTGAAGGCCTTTTTCCTCTTTCGCTCACATCCTGAACTATGCTTCTCCAATAGTTCCTCAAACTCAGCCTTCTGCTCCAGACTCTCTGCTTTCAGTCCCACCTCAGCAAACCTGATTTCTCTTCTCCAATTACTAGATCAAAAACCGAAACCTCCGCCGGTTCTCAGAGCATTGCCCTCTTGCTGAGGTAGCAGGTACTGAGGTACCCATCCATCCACTCACTTCTCTCTTTTCTTGTCAGTGCCCACACCGGGTCCCACCAGGTCCTCTTACCACTTAACCCAAAGCTCAAACCAGCTTAGGAGAGCCCTCAGACACCTATCGAAGATGTAATGAAAATGGCCTTTAAAGTTGCTTTGTCATCACTGAAAACAGGTTACTAAGAATTTAAAGTCCCTCACAGGCTTTTTGGGATACTCACTCCCGTCTTCCTTTCTGCTCTACCGATTCTACTGCTCAATTTATGTTGCTAGGAAAATCCCAAACCCCTTTCCCATTATTCCTTTACATCTCTCCTTCCTTATTCTCAGATCCACGGAGCTGCTCTCACCCCCCGCCTTCCCCGTCTTCCCCCTCTGTACCAGGCCCACAGAAAAATCTTCACTGAACTTCTCCAGAAGTCTTCACCATGGCTGACTTTAGGACTTTCAGCAAAAGAGTCTCTATAAATGAGTTCAGTGTAGATTAACTTCCTCTTTTTCTGTTGCCCTTTTCTACTTGGCTACTGGCTGGAAAAATCAGCACTCCTAAGCTAGACACCCCCTTAATAGTTTTTCACAGAATATGTTAACAAGGCCTCTGGCCTTGAGCTGGGGCTTCACAGAGATGGCTACATTTCTAAGATAAAAATTTCCAAACTGGGCTCCATGGTAACAGTTGGCAGGGGGATAAAAGAAAAGGAAAAAAAAGCTCTCTGCCTCCCAGGTGTCCTTGAAAATTTAACTTGCCCACAATAAAGGAAAAAACAGAAAAAAAAGCTTCTTTTTGTGAATTTCTGCAGACTGTGAACTTCTGAGTCCCTTCTCTTTCATGTTGGGTACAAAATTCTGAAACTACCTAAACTTGGGGTTCAGGATGTTAATTGATTACAACAGAAGCAATGCCCTCTGAATCCGGTTGCAACCAAATAGGACTGTTTCCCTGTCTTTGGTGCTATCTTAAGTGCCGTGCCTTGTCCGCCCCTACAACAGTATAATTCTATATACTTAAACATTGTTCATGTTTTCATGAAATGGTCAACAGATGTGATTAATTGTGTAATGGTGAAGATGTCTCCCAGATTGCTCTATAATGACCCAGGTTCATTTGAAGTTCAAACACGGGGGCATACAACCCGGTTCCACTGGGAACATATATCCCTCACTTTAGCCATCATATTAGGAATTGGAGTTGCGGCAGTGGTAGTCACAGGAACCACTGCCCTGCTCCATGGTACACAACAAATGACCCAAATAGAAGCAGCAAGAGACCAAAACTTAAAGATAATAGAAACCTCCATCACAGCTTTGCAGGAATCTTTTACATGTCTCTCTGAAGTTGTTTTACACTCCAGTTGAGAGTTGGACCTCCTCTTCATGAGAGAAGGGGGCCTTTGTGCTGCATTGATGTAAGAATGTTGTTTTGATGCCGACCATACTGAGGTTGTAAAAAAAACCTTTGAGTAAAATAAAAGGATGCCTTGAAAAGCATCAACGAGAGAGAGAGGCCCAAAAAGGGTGGTTTGAGTCTTGGTTCACACAGTCCCCCTGCTTATCTACGCTTTTATCAACCCTGGCCTGTCCAATAATAATCCTCATATTATTGCTAACTATAAAACCCTGTTTGCTCAACCATGTAATTTCTTTTCTCCAAGCTCAAATTGGATAAGTTAAACTTATGGTAATACGCCACTAGCAGACATAGAATGTGACACGTCCCAATAATCACTTTTATGATTAAAAGTAGCAAGAAGAAGAAGTGGGGAATGAAAGGTTAATAAAAAAGGTACTTGTAACTTCCTGTTTTTCTGTATGCTTAACAAAACACTGTTGAAATATTGAGAACTGTTTGTAATCTTGTTCCCAGATTGTGCTGTCCCCAACTGCCAAATTGCAGAATGTATTCCCTCACCCAGTTTCACACTAACCACCCACTCGCTCTGACCCATCAATAAATTTCCATCCCTGCCCTCTCCAAGGAAAGTATATAAGCTCTGCTTAAGCTGTTCTCAGGGCTCTCTGCTCTATTCATGTGAGCTCTGAGCCCCAGCTTGCTGGACCCCCAATTAACCCCTTGCTGTTGCATGAGACACTATCTTGGTGATCTCTTCCACCGACGCTTGCAGGAACATTACTTGGATGTTTGAATGTAGAAGAGAAAATCCAGTCATAAACGGATAGTCGGTAAGATTAAGAAGATAGTCGGTAGGTTTAGGAAGAAGAGTGAGTATAGGATTTGGAAAACAATATCTTTAGCAATAGGGGTTCGGTTAGAGAGTGAATGTAAATGTCAGCACATGTGAACAGTCACAATAATGAAGTGGGAAAAATATGTAGGAAAGCAGATATCAATAAAGACATTACGAAATCAGGCAAAGTATAAAGTGTGTGATACGATTAGACATTTTCAACAGAATTGAATTAGAATATATAATCTTAAGAAGAAACAAATATGTAGTCACCAATAGGATTGTCATTTGAGAGCATTAGGCAACTTTGACATGGATGTTTTTTGTAATCTATGCTCACTTTCCATTTAGGCTTTGGTACAATCAAAAGTGTGACCTTTACATTTGTCTCCAGAATACTACTGTGATAAAATGTATATGTAGATGTGGTGACATGAGTGTTTCTTCCACCATTTCTGGGAGCAATATTTTGAAGACATATAAATGGGTATTGGGGGTACAAAGAGGTGTACACTGTGTCATTGAATATACAGATAATGCATGAATACACCATAAGTGAATAAATAATATAACTGGTTCCACATTAAATAACGGATTGAATAGATATCTGAAAATATATAAGAAATCTTATATTGATATACAATCATTCATTCCAACCAATGATACATCTAATATTAATATTAGGGTTACGGTTTATCATGAAGATATGTTAGTTTTGCTACAAAAGTGATTATGGAAATCGAAAATAATGTGTTTGGAAAGAGTCAGTCATAATGCTGGCAATATGTAAACAAGGCCTCTGGCCTTGAGCTGGGGCTTCACAGAGATGGCTACATTTCTAAGATAAAGAAGTTACCAACTGGGCTCCATGGTAACATCTGGCTGAGAGAAAAAAAAAGAGAAGAAAATAGCTCTGCCCCATTCCCGGTATCCTTAAAATGTTAACTTGCCCAGAACAGAGAAAAAAAAAAAACAGAAACAAAAACTGCTTTTTATAAACTTCTGCAGATTGTGAACTTCTGAGCCCCTCCCATCCATGTTGGGTACAAAATTCTGAAACAATTTAAACTTGGGCTGCAGGGGATTAAATGATTACAACAGAAGCAATGCGCTCTAAATCCGGTTGCAACCAAATAGGACTGTTTCCGTGTCTTCGGTGCTATCTTAGTTGCCTTACCTTGCCTTGTCCATCCCTTTTCTCATGAAAAGACCAGTCGAGAAACATGGAGGAATGCATGTGTTCTGAAGCAGAAAATGATTGATAGTGAAACAAATGCCTATTAATTTTCTAACTTGTGGATGAAATATATATCCTATGATGTGCATAAATTGAAGAAATAGTAATCTACCAGTGTTGAATAAAAATGAACGTCAAAATACACATTATGTCCGATTGGAATCTACTTGCATTGATGTTAAACTGGGTCAGGTACTGTAGAAATATTAGGATTTGTGTTCACCATTCACTCAAGTTACTTTTCAGTATAGGAAAGAAATATGTTTTTATGGTTAATGAATATTTCTAAGAATAATCTTTGGAAAGTTGATTATAAATTTACGTATATGAATATGAATGAATTTCGTGAGTCTAAAATAAGACACATATTTCATATTTTGAAAAATCTGGAGAGTGTATATATATATATATATATATATATATATATATATGTGTGTGTGTGTGTGTGTGTGTGTGTGTGTGTGTGTGTGTGTGTGTGACTAAAGTCACGGTGGCCTGGACACCCTTCTTGTGAACCAGGAGTGATCAAATAAGTCTGCCATTAATACTTTTCCACTTCTCCAATTTGAGGCCTTCTGACTTTGGCGTTTAGATTCTTTATGTGAAATGGAGTCAAGAAAAAACCGAAGCACTTATGGATTTGCCTCTGCATGGTTTTGAAGAATTCATTTGACCCAAAGGATCCCTATTCCCCTTGATGGAGGTCAGGAACTTTACAGAGAAAGGCGAGAGACTTCATCTACAATGACTGCGAATTTTTGCCATTTTGATTTTGTATGCACACATGGGATCTTTCTTTACATCCATCAGGTGTTGGTAATCTAAGCCACAGCCTCACACAGGGCCAAGAGACTGATTCAGACACATCCCTTTCCAAGCAGTTAAGCAAAGAGCCACAGGTGATGCCCACTCATTTCCATTTGAAAACTGGTTTCTTCAGGCTTCAGAAAGGGGTGGCGTGAGGCAAAGCCCTTCCTGACATTCAGGGCAAAAGAACAATAGGTAAGCAAAAGGCCCATAGCGGGGTTCCTCCACTGAGACTTTACTGGTCACACTGATATCTGAGTTTTCTGAGATGCTCGCCATTCCCTTCAGCTATCTAGTACATGGCCATATCACAGAGCTTGGAGGTGGTAAATATCTTGGACACAAAACCATGAGCCTATTCTTGAGTGTAGCCAGAATTCAGGAAGAAATGGGAACTTAGGAAGTTTGTAGGTGTTGCCCTTCGATAATGCAAGCCACAATCCATTCATAAATTGGGCAGGATTGATGCTGGGAAGCTTTCTACTAGACAGGACACATCCATTGATGCATTCTCTTTTCTAATGTCTACAAAAACAGACACATTGGGATACACAGACATAGAAACACTTGCCTTGTCAAACGACTTACTAGAAACAGTTCACTCCAAACCAAACAAACCGCCTTTCTTACCTTTTCTCAGAACATGAGATAAAACCACAAACACACAACGAAAACCACAATCTGGTCTCTTTGGCCAACTCTGTGAAATTGTCAGGAGCCCGTGGTGAGCCACTACTTGCTTTCTCTGGAAAGGCCAGTCTTCAAAGCTTTCCTGGCATTTGGCCATCTTCACATCAATAGATACCAAGAAAGACTGACTCTGTCCTTACAAAATCCAAACAAATGAGCCCACTGGGACTGGGACTAGGACTGGCTCTGGGTGCCTGGAATCCTGGATCGCAAGTTCAGAGAGTTCCATCACCAAGGAATAGAGATGAGGTCACTTCCTTCAGGAACTGAATGAGGTCACTGCCTTTGCAACCACTTTTTCCTAACAGTTGCTTCCAAGGGTCCCATGAGATAGATGCTGCCCCTATTTCCCGTGACCCTCTCACCAGTTAGAATACTATATCACCCATAGGCACCCGTGAACAGCTCTGCACACAGGCCTGGATTGGTCCATCTTCTGTACATTAGGAACAGAGACACTCAGTCAGACACAACCCCTCTCAAGACAGGGTTGTTTTCCATGGAAGATGACTTTTGCTCTCTCAGGTCCTTAATAGCTGCCTACATCTTCTCCAGGGATTATTTCTGCATGGACCTTTGAGGTTTTCAGCCGGTGGTATATCCCCTACATTCCTATATTGTAAGACCAACACTTTCTCTGCTCTTTTATAAAGTTAGAATGAGGGAATAGTATATGGTTTGGGTTAATTACATGTTCGATTTGGGTTAGGAATCATTTTGCTGGATGAATAATGGTATTGGAAATCTGTGATATTTATAAAAATATAGAGGTGAAATATATGTATGAAAACAGAAATCTAAGTAATATTTGAAGCCCAGAAACGGATTGGGCCCTTGATTGGGAGACTTAGCTTTGAATTATGTCCTGCACAGATGTCTCAGATAAATCAATACACAATGGCATCGGACCTTGTACCTTGAATGATTAAATGTCGAAGAGAACATCCATTCAAAAAAGGATAGTCAGTAGGATTTGGGAGATAGTTGGTAGATTCAGAAAGAAGAGTGAGTATAGGATTTGGACCAAAAGTTATTTAGCAATTGGGTTTCAGGTAGAGAGTGAATGTAAATGTCAGCACAAATGAACAGTCAAAATGATGAACTGGGAATTTATGAAGGAAAGCCGATATCAATAGAGACATTAGGATATTAGGCAAAGTAAAGTGAGTGATAGGATTAGACATTTTCAACAGGGTTGAGTTTGAATATATAATCTTAGAAAGAAACAAATATGTAGTCAACAATTGGATTGACATTTGAGAGAATTAGGCAACCTGGACATGGATGTTTTTAGAAATCCATGCTCACTTTAAATTTAGACTTTGGTACAATCATAAGTGTGACCTTTGCTTTATTTTCCAGAATATTACTGTGATAAAATGTATATGTAGATCAGGTGACATGAGTATTCTTCCACCATTTCTGGGAACAATATTTTGAAGACGTATAAATGAGTATTGGGGGTAGAAAGTGGTGTAGTATCTGTCTAAGAATATAGAGATAATGCAAGAATAGACCATACTGTGAATAAATAATATAATTGGTCCGCTTTAAATAATGGATTGAGTTGATATCTGAAAATATACAGAAAATCTAATGTTGATATAAAATCATTCATTCCAACCAGTTATACTTCTAATGGTAATATTAAGGTGATATTTCATCATGAAGAGTGTGTGAGTTATGCTTCAAAAGTGATTATGGAAATCGAAAATAATGTGTTTAGAAAGAAGTCTTGTTAAAAAACATGGAGGAATACATGTGTTCTGAAGAATGAAGTTATTGAAAGTGAAACAAATGCCAATAAATTTGCTAACTTGTGTATGAAATATATATCTTATGATGTGCATAAACTGAAGAAATAGTAATGTACAAGTGTTGACTAAAAATGAACATCAAAATACACATCACGTTCCATAATTATCTACTTGCATTGGTGTTAAACTGGGTCAGTTACTGTAGAAATATTAGGATCCGTATGCACCATTCACAGAAGTTAGTTTTTATTTCTAGGAAACAAATATGTATTTCAGGTGGATGAATATTTCTGAGAATAATCTTTTGAATATTTGATTATAAATCCACATACATGAATACGAATAAATTTAGGGAGTGTACATTGAGACCCATATATTTCATATTATGAAAAACTTGGAGAGTGTACACACACACACACACACACACACACACACACACACACACACAGACATTAAAAAGTAGCAATATATATGGAAATCGAAATTCATCATGAAATGTATATCATCCACTGATCCAAAAATATTCATTATACTGAACATGATTTTATTTATCATGTTGTTCATCTACGAAGCTCACCCATAGGTTGAATTTTCAGTTCCAACTGTGTTTAGGTGGAGTGATCTCTTCTCCCAATTTGTATCTGCAAAGTCAGCCACCTCACAAGAATGTACATGTGATAACAGGTATGATTCAATATGTGCATATGAAATAACATGTGCTGAATTGGCTACAGAGAAAGGCAGAGAGGAATTCATCTATTTGTTAACTTTAAAAACACATGGAGAACTATTTCAACAAAATATTGACTAGATTTATAAGTCCTACCCTGTATAATGCAAAAGGCAAGTCCAGCAATACACTATGTCTCGTGTAAACTGCTTGTATTTCTATTCGGTTTGGGTTATTTTTCTCCATCATATTAGAATTAGTAGTCAGAGTCTAGTAGGGTATGCGTTAGTGTCAGGCATTCATCATTTTGAATTGAAAATAGGAAAATGAATCCAATGTGTATGTAAATATGTGCTTCACAAAAATCTTCCCACTCTAATCCAGAACAATGCCTTGACTTTACCTTCACTCCAAGTAAAATACAATTAGAGTGGACGAGTTAGAAAATCTGTGAATACATATCTGGAATGTAATATGCTCAAGAGTTCACAACCTTGAAGGTGGTAGAGGAGTTTCCAAAAGTAAGGGACAGGTAAATACTCCACAAAAATGGAGCTCTTCTGGACTAAAGACTTCTGGTGAAACTGCCTCTGAGTTTGGGCACTTGAAATATTTGTTGTTGTCAGGAGTTTTAGCTTTTTTTGTAGAGAGACCATCAAAGCTAGGTATGTATCTAAGTGACCTGGAGGACATGGTTTCTTATTTTCTAATGAACATGAGGCAGCAGTGCTGAATTCTCTCTTTGTAGGTAAACTGTGGCCACTGCGGGCAAACTTTTTCCGTGTGGACTGTAAAGCCATCTGGCCATCCTCCACTTGTCGATGTGTTTCTTGCTGCTGCAATGTGAGTTTGGTATTTGCTTCACAAAATACAAGGAGTTAAACTGGGACACAGTGCTAAAGGGAGTTCTGTCACGTGTGGTGTGTCAGGTTCTGCATGATAATGAACCAACCAGGCTTCAATCCCACATAGTTTGCATCCTTAACCATAGCAATCTGATTCTGAACATTGCCCTGAAAACTCTCCACATAACAAGATGCCTTTACATAGAAGGGTCTGCTGGGTGCACCATGTCAGTCACAAGCCATTTGGAAGCCAATGGCAGATCCACATTGCCCCACCACAGATATTTTATCACACAACTGCACACGACTTTTCTAGGCCCATTTCACATCAGGCTCCAACTTACTGGCATCTCTTTTCTACACCATTTTCATGGTCATGGGAATTTCAAAAATTTCATGGTATTTATCTAGCCATTTTACAAGAATGATGTTGGAGGCACTGTGTGTTTAACTTCATTCAGGAACAATTAAATGGTGAGGAAGCTCATTTCAATGAAAGCTCTGGAGAAATCTCACAGACAAGGCTTCCAAAGAGTGGCCAAAATTTCACAGGAAGCCAGACCTATTGCTGTCTACAATGTGAGGTACATGTGTGTTTTGACTCTCAACTATGGCTGCCATGTCTTTCAGAATATAACCATGGGATATCCTGGATTAGATTCCCAGTGCTCTGTGGAAAGCAAACCTGGGCCTAGATCTCGGTTTCCAAGGGCGACTCTCATGCGTGACCAACTAAAATCCCAACATATTTCATGATAACACTTCTCTAAGTCAGCTCTAGAACTCAGTCTCTAAGGGGAATCACACCAGAGTTCAGCCCAGGTATACCCAGTCATATCTTCCAACTACCACACAAATGACCACAATTAAAACCAAAACACTCCCACATGGTCCTCATTTTCTTCCATATATACACTCTCATACTACGCTCTGTCTGGAGGTTTCCATGAGTGGCGAAGTCCAAGACAGTGTCCAAAATAAGCTTTCTTGCCCTTCATTGCCTAAAGTCATGGTGGCCTGGACACCCTTCCTGTGAACCAGGTGTGATCAAATAGGCCTGCCCTTAATACACCTCTGCTTCTCCAATTTGAGGCCTACTGACTGTCAGGTATAGATATTTTTATGTGAATTGGAGTCATGAGAAAACCCAAGAACCTATGTGCTAGACTCTCCAGGGCTTTGAAGAACTCATTTGACACAAAGGATGCGTATTCTCACTTGATGGAGTTCAGTAGACTTACAAAGGAAGGCAAGAGACTTCATCCACAGGGGCTGCTCTTTTGGCCATTTTGGGTATGGATTCACACACGGAATGATCCATCAGGTGATGAGAATCTAAGCCACAACCTCACACAGGTCCAAGAGGCTGATTCAGACACATTATCAGGATCAATCACTTGATTTTTTCCTCTGTCTAACTAGCTAGAGAGACCTTCTCTTTTACTTGAATATTTCTACTATAACTATAATACAACCCAAGAAGATAAAATTATTACTCCATATACTATGAATCAAATTGATGATTTAGATAATTAGTTAAATTCTTGGGCAATAATCATGTGCAAATCTAATGTTTCATTTGATAACCACTTACCATCTAATCCTTTATTGTCTTTTTGGTCATCACATCATGTAATTTTCCCAAAAATGACAAGAAAAACACCTGTTATAAATGCTACAAATATATTCACTGATGGGTCAAATAATGGTACAGCAGTAATATTTACACCTGATCAAACTTTTACATTTTTAGTACCCAAACAATTAGCTCAAAATGTAGAGCTTAATGCAGTATTACAAGCTTTTGTGATGCTTAAAGCATCTGCAATTAATTTATTTTCCGATAATCAGTATATAGTTAGTGCTATAGTATCACTTGAAGATGGTAGAAGGATTTCCCCTTCCTCTACTATTTTCTCTTTGCTTTCGACTATACAAAGTCTAATCTGGGACAGGAAAGATCCGTTTTTTATAGGATATTTCAGGACACATACAGGATTGCCTGGAGCCCTTAGTTTGGGCAATTATTTAGCAGATAAAACAACACATGACATTCATACATATTTTCTATACACTAGAAGAAGCTACAAATTTTCATAAAAAGTTTCATGTCAATGCTAATACTTTACAAAAGCGTTTCAAAGTAACTAAGGAACAAGCTAGACAAATAATAAAACAATGTCAAAATTGTGTGACCTTTTTACCACAAGTTAATCTTGGAGTCAATCCTAGAGGATTGATACCTAACCATATTTGGCAGATGAACGTCACAAACTTGCCAGAATTTGGAAAATTAAAATATTTGCATGTTACAGTTGATACTTCTTCTGGATTTTTGATGGGCTCCATTCTTGCTGGAGAAAAAAACTAAAGATGTTATAGCTCATTGCTTACAAAATTTTGCCACTGTGGGCGTTCCAAAAGAGTTAAAAACAGATAATGCCCCTGCTTATACTTCTACTTCTTTTAAACAATTTTGCTCATCATTTGGCATTACTCATATAACAGGAATCCCATACAATCCACAGGGAGAAGGCATAGTTGAAAGAGCACATGAAACTATTAAAACGTACATATTAAAGCAAAAAGAACAAATTGGGAAGGGGTATATATTCCCCAAAGGTAAACTTAAAATAACCCTTTTACTCTAAACTTTTTAAATTTGGGTTCATCAGGGCTTAGTGCTGCAGAAAGGCATATATGTCCAAAAAATGTACATAAGCCCAAGGTACTTTGGAAGGATATTCTAACAGGACAATGGAAAGGTCCTGACCAAGTAATTGTCTGGAGTCCGGCGTCTGTTTTTGTGTTTCCACAGGGAGAACAGTAGCCAATTTGGATTCCAGAGAGATTAACTAAAGAGATTTCTACAGACCAAAAATAAGATGATTTGGCTCAAATCAATAAGAGCTGATATGCAGAACTCCAGTTTGGCTGTTCTTACATCTGTGACAGAACCAGAATGTTTTTTTCAAATCTATTTTATTATTCCCCTTTCTCATATCATGAAGTTTTATTTTGTTTTTTTTAGCTCATACAGAACTAGGTTAATGTTTTGCTGATCAGTTCTATTTTTGGACAATAGAGTTTTTAGACATTGCAATGGAGATTTCACCTGTAAAAAGTCATAAGGCCTTTAATATTATGTCATGTGTTGTATGTATTATATTATGTGTGCACTTGTGTTTTGTGTTATATGTTTGATTTCACATCTTTTCTGTGTTGACTATATTCTTTTCAAGTTGATATACTTTGTCTTCATTATCTGATGTTCTGACTTCTACTTGATGTAGTCTGTTTGTAATATTCTCATTAGCGCTTTTAATCTGATTTACGGTTTCTTGCATTTCTATGATTACAACTTGATTATTTTTTAACACCTCTATCTCCTGATAAAGCTCATTCTTTGCGGATTTAATTTGTGTGGTTAGTTCCTCTTCAAAATATACTTTCAATGCTTGGATTTGCTGTCTCATGTCTTCTCTAATATTCCGTTCCATCTGAATTAGGAATGCCTTGATTTCTTTCCCTGTCCATATTTCTGATTCTTCTAGGTCCTCCTGTATATTTAGATTGTCCTGCATTGTTTGTAACCCCTTTTTCCCTTGTTTTTTCATATTGTTCACGTTGCTTTCCAGCTCTGTTTGACTGCTTTGTAACTGCTTTCTCCTATACATTTGTTTTGGCTTTGTATATCTCTGTTGTCTCTCTTTTGTGGTGGAAGATTATGCCTAAAAATTTTGGGCTTTGTTGTACTTTAAAGCTGATTCATTTAATTCATATAAGGCTTCTAGGTTCTGTATGCATATAATGATTTGCTGTTTGTTCTTAGGACTATATGTTTAGGTTGGGTGCTCTGGTGGTACAATGGTTAGTATGTCTCGGCTACTTTAGAAGATTGCTCCACTGAAGGTGGATACTACCAGGCAATTGGATCAGGGTGTTGGTAGTAGCTAGGTATTTAGGAGTCTTATAGACAGCCTCGAGACATTCACCTATTTGCATTTAGACAATTACACACAATGAAAGATGTAATGCTTGGAATGAGAGTTGGGGGGTAGGAGAATGAAGGTGCTCTTAAAAAGAAAAAAAGGATAGAGGGAGAGATAGATTAGAGGGGAATGAAAAGAACAATAAAACTTGAAATGGGATAGAAAGAGAGAAGGAAAAGGGGGGAAAGGAACAGGGAGAGAAGAAGGAGAGAAAAAAATATCAACAACAGCAACAACAACAAAAAAAAAATTAAAGTCTTAGAGATCCACCTTCTTCTCTTCCAGTAGGCGGAGCTGTGCCTTCCAAGCAGAGTGTCTGCTCTCTACCTGCCGAGAGCTATCCCTGTAGGGCGTCTTCTGGGGGTCTCTCAGACTTGTCAGTCCAGAGCCATTTCACTTCTCCAGCTCTTAACCCCCTTCCTCCTGTCAGCCTGCCAGCCAGGTCCTGTTCCCCAGAAGTGATTCTCCAGAGATCTAGTTACACTTGCAGCCCCACCGAGTGCCCCTTTTAATCCTCAGTGCTGTGGTAAACTGGCGGATAAGACCTTAGGGGTCACCACTGGTGATATGGGGGCCTTGGGTTCTGGGCTCCCCTCTGCTTCCCTACGGACACGACCCCTGAGAAGTCAATGAAGTTTCCTGGCTGCTTGTATCAGTATGGGGAGTCACACACCTGCTAAAGTGGAATTTGCTGGGAAGGAATTTCGCCGGCCGAACTCCGATGATGTCACCTCTCTGCTATGGTGGGCCCCAGGCTTCTTGCCGGATTGACCGAGGGGAGGGGTGGGACTGGTCCGGCCCAGTTCACCTCAGCTCCTGGCGCGTGGAGGCTTGGCTAAAGACTTCTTCCTGCCAAGCTGTGTCTCGGCGTCTAGCAGGACCCAGTCACTTTGGCTGCGGGCTGGTGGACGGATCTGCAGCTGTGCCCGCGGTGCGCAGACTGTGGCTGGTGAATCTCGAACTCCGCGTCTAGTGGCAGGGTCCCACTCGTCCGGGTCACACAGACGCTTCAAAAAAATTCTTGTAGCTCCCGGGCAGTCTCCCTTCAGTGGAATTTTGCTAGGAGAATCTCCGTTGGTAGAATCAAAGAGTTATCCTTGCGACTTTATGACCCCATCACTGGGAGTGCATTAAAAGCGCAGCCTCTCTGCCCGCCGCCATGTTGGATCCACCTTTTCTTTTCATTATATTTAATAATTCTCTTCTAGACAATGTAAATTGTTAAGAAAATTGTTTTCTTTTAGTGCCTTTTGGAATGTTACATAATTCTTTCTTTAGGCATTGTTGCCAGAATTTCTATCTTCATCCCAGTGCATGTGAAGTCAAAGATAAAACCAATCTACAGCTTCTGCAATAGCCATCACTGAACTGCTTGCAGAACTTGCCTGGACTATGTATCACTTGTATGCATTGTGAACTCACCTGCCTGCATTGTGAACTATCTGTTGGTGCAGTGACGTGTGGTAGTGTTGGGGTATTTCTCTGATGATGTCATCGGTGGTACAATTTTTTCAAAAAGAGCCATCAATTGCCTTGGTGTATCTTCCTCCCTTCTGCTTGTCATGGTTGTTCAGCTAAAATTAGGGGGCCAACAGAGATGAGGCAAAGAGCCTCACCCGCCCGCTGGTACAAAGACCTCTCCACAGGTGTGGATGTATACTGGACCTGTAGTCAGTGACGGGTAAGATCCAATTACAATGGTACCAATCTAAGACAGGAGGCTGACACCTTGAGGTCAGCTCATTCGATAATGGGTAAGAATCATATGTACTATTGGACAACCTAAGGCAGGCATGGTCCCTAAGCCACATGCTTGTTGTTTAAACAGAGAGGGTTAGATGTTGAGAGCCACAGCCCAAGGGGCCAAAGCAAACTTTCAGACTGCCAGCTGATGGTTGGCTCACAGCGGCCCCAGCAACATCTAGCTGATTGGCTCCTCTGCGGTGATGCCCATTGGGCTGTTTCCCCACCCTTTCAAATTATGGAGCTGCTTTTTGGGGGACTTTTTTGGCTCTGCTCAAACAACCCAGCCAATCGACCTCAAGAGCAGGAGGAGAGGGGAGGTTGAGAGCTTGTGGGAAGCCGGTGGTGGCAGTTGTGCTCTGAGTGTTTTTCCCGAGGAGATATTTTTTGGCGTGTGTGGTTCTAAAAATAAAGTTAGCTTTTGACAAGTGGCTCCTGAATTGTGCCCAGCCAGACTGTGTCAATCCTAAATTGATGGAGCAAAATAACCAAAACAGAATAGAAATACAAGCAGTTCAGAGGAGGCATGGTGTATAGCTGGACTTACCTTTTGTATGATAAAGGGTAGGTGTTATAAATCAAGTCAATATTAAATTGAAGTAGTTCTCCATGTGTTTTAAAGATAACAAATCCGTGAATTCCTGTCGCCCTTTATCTGTATCCTATTCAGCACATGTATTTTTGTATGCACATATAGAATCCTACCTGGTATCACATGTACACTTTTGTGAGGTGGCTGACTTGGCAGATACAAATTGTCAAAAGAGATCACTCCTCCTGAACGTTGTTGGAACTGAAAATTAAAACTACGGGTGAGCTTTCTAGTTGAACAAGATAATACATAAATCCATGTTCAGTAAAATGAATATTTTTGGATCTGTGAAAGATATATATTTCATAATAAATTTCGATTGGCATATATATCGCTACCTTTTAATGTCTGTGTGTGTGTGTGTGTGTGTGTGTGTGTGTGTATATATATATATATATATACACACACTCTCCAGATTTTTCAGAATATAAAATATATGTGTCTTATTATACAATCCCTAAATGCATTCATATTCATGTATGTGGATTTATAATCAAATGTTCACAAAATTATTCTCAGAAATATTCATCCACCTCAAATATATATTGTTTCCTAGTACTGAAATCTAAATTCAGTGAATGGTGCATAGAAGTGCTAATTTTTCTACAGTATCTGACCCACTTTAACATCAATGCAAGTAGATTACTATGGTACATGATGTGTATTATGACATTCATTTTTATTCAACAATGTTACATGACTATTTCTTCAGTTTATGCACATCATAGGATATATATTTCATTCACAAGTTTTCAAATTTATAGGCATTTGTTTCACTTTCTATCACTTCCTGCTTCAGTACACATGTATTCCTCCATGTTTTTTGTCTGGTCTTTTCATGAGACTACTTTTCATTTTAGATTTCAATAATCGCTTTTGAAGCAAACCTCACACACTCTTCATGACAAACCATAACCTTAATATTACCATTAGATCTATAAATGGTTGTAATGAATGTATGTATATCAATATAAGATTTCCTGTATATTTTCAGATATCAATTCAATCCATAATTTAAAGTTGGAACCAGTTATATTATTTATTCACAGTATGGTCAATTCATTCATTTTATCTATATTTGTAGACACAGGGTAGACCTATTTGTACACCCAATACTAATTTATACATCTTCAAAATATTGACCACAGATTTGGTGGAAGAAATACTCATGTCACCTGATCTACATATACACTTTATCACAGTAATATTCTGGACACAAAATGCAAAGTTCACACTTATGATTGTACCAAAACCTAAATGGAAAGTGAGCATGGATTACTAAAAACATCCAAGTCCAGATTGCCTAATGCTCTCAAATGTTAATCCTATTGGTGCTAAATATTTGTTTTTTTCTAAGATTGTATATTCAACATCTACCATGTTGAAAATGTCTAATCCTATCAATCAATTTATACTTTGCCTGATTTCTTCATGTCTCTATTGATATCTGCTTCCCTATATATTTTCCCTAGTTAATCATTGTGACTGACTCATCACATGTTCTGACATTTGCATTCATTCTCTATGAGAAACCCTATTGCAAAAGAACTTTTGGACCAAATCCTATACTCACTCTTCTTCCTAAACCTACTGACTATCTTTCCAATCCTACCGACTACCCTTTTTAAGTGGATGTTTTCTTCTACATTCAATCATCCAATTTACAAGGTCCTATGCCATTGTTTATCGATTTTTCTGAGACATCTGTGCAGAAGGTATTTCAAAGCTAAGTATCCCAATCAAGGACCCAATGCTCTTCTGGGCTTCAAATCTTACCTAGACTTCTGTATTCATACTTATATTTCACCTGTATATTCTTGTAAATATCACAGGTTCCCAATGCCATTATTCATCATGCAGAATGATTCCTAACCCAAATCGAACCTGTTATTACCCTAACCATACACTGTTCCCTCAATCTAACTTTACAGAAAAGCAGGGACAGAGTTGGTCTTACAATCAGGAGTGTAGGGGATCTTCCACCTGCTGAGAACCTCAAAGGTCAATACAGAAATGATCCATGGAGAAGATGTAGGCAGCAATGAAGGACCTGAGGGAGGAAAAGTCAACTTCCATCGCAAACAACCTGGTCAGGGTGAAGGGATGTGTCTGAATCAGCCTCTTTCATCTTAATGTAGAGAAGATGGACCAAACCAAGCCTGTGTGGAGAGCTGTGCCCAGGTGCCTATGGTTGATATACCATTCTAACTTGTGAAAATGTCACAGCAAGTAGGTGCACCCTCCATCTCATGGGACCCTTGGAAGCAACTGTTAGGACAAAGTGGTTGCCAAGGCAGTGACTTCATTCACTTCCTGAAGGAAGTTACCTCACATAACTTCCTTGGTGATGGAACTCTCTAAACTTGGGATTCAGGAAGCCAGGCAACCACAGCCAGTTCCAGTCCCAGTTCCAGTGGTCTCACTTGTTTGGGTAAACCAAGGACAGAGTCAGTCTTTCTTGGTACCTAGTTATGTGAGGATGGCCAAATGCTAGGAAAGCTAAGAAGAGGGGCCTTTCCTGAGAAAGAAGGTAGTGGCTCACCAGTGACTTTTGACAACTTCACAGAGTTGGCCAAGGAGACCAGAACTGAGACAGCACAGTGCATTTCGTGGAAATATAGTATGTCCCACCCATCATAGGACACTCCGGATAGTCACAGACCTACTTTGGGAAAGGTGGTGTCTTTTTGAGTGTGGGTGTGAGTTTGTGGTTTTGTCTCATGTTCTGAGAATATGTAGGAAAGGCGATTTGTTTGGTTTGGAGAGGACTGTATCTAGTATGTCCTCTGGCAAGGTGAGTGTTTCTATTACTGTGTATCCCACTCTCTCCGTGGTCTTAGTATTAGAAAAAGAATGCATCATGGATGTGTTCTGTCTAGTAGAAAGATTCCCAGCATTCATACTGCCAATTTATGAATGGACTGCGACTAGCCTTATCAATGGGCAAAACCTACTATCTTTCTAAGTTCCTGTTTTCTTCCTGAATTCCGGACACTCTCCAGAATAGGCTCAAAGTTTTGTGTCCAAGCTATGTAGCACCTCCAAGCTCTGTCACATGGCCATGTACTGGATAGCTGAAGGGAAGTGGAGCATGTCAGAAAACTCAGATATCAGGAAACTCAGATACCAGGAAAGTCTCAGTGGAGAAACCCTGCTTTGGGCCATTTGCTTACCTATTTTTCTGTTGCCCTGAATGTAAGGAAAGTCTTTGGCTCAGGCCACCCCTTTGTGAAGCCTGAAGAAAACAGTATTCAAATGGAAATGAGTGGGCATCACCTGTGGCTCTTCGCTTAATTGCTTTGGAAATGGATGTGTTGAATCAGCCTCTTGGCGCTCGGTGAAGCTGGGGCTTAGATTGTCAGCTCCTGATGGATCTAAAGAAATATCCCATGTGTGCATCCATAAACAAAATTCAAAAAGATCAGTCATTGTGGATGAAGTCTCTCACCTTCCTCTGTTAGGTTCCTGACCTCCATCAAGTGTGACTATTGACCCTTGAGTAAAATGAGTTTTTCAAAGCCCTGCAGATGTGCTAGTGTTGTCTCATGACTACAAACCACATAAGAATCTATACCTGACAGTCAGTAGGCCTCAAATAGTAGAAGCAGAGCAGTATTAATGGCAGGCCTATTTGATCACTCCTGGTTGACAGCAAGAGTGTGCAGGCCACACTTACTTTAGGCAAATGAGGGGCAAAGAAGCTTATATTGGACACTGTCTTGAGCTGCGCCACTTATGGAAACCTCTAGGCAGAAGTTATGATGAATATCTATATGGAAGAAAATGAGGGCCATGTGGGAGTGTTTTGGTTATAATTGTGGTCATTTTTGTGGCAGTTGGAAGAGATGACTGGGTCCACCAGGGCTTCACTCTTGGGTGATTCCCCTTATAGACTGAGTTCTGGAACTGACCTCAGAGTAGTATTGCCATGAATTGAGTTGGGATTTTAGGAGGCCACGCATGAGATTCACCCTTGGAATCTGAAATCTAGTCCCAGGTTGGTTTTCCACAGAGCACTGTGAATCTCAGCCAGGATATCACATGATTTTATTATGAAAAACATGGAAGCCATATTTGAGAGTCAAAACACACATGGACCTCACATTGTACAGTTCAATGGGCCTGGCTTCATGTGACCTTTTGGCCACTCTTTGGGAAGCCTTTCCTGTGAGTGTTGTCCAGAGATTTCATTGAAATGAACTTCCTCACCATTTAGTGGTTCCTGAATGAATTGAAACCCACAGTGCCTCCAACTTCATCCTTGAAAAATGGCTAGATGAATACCATCAAATTTTTGAAATTCCCATGACCAGGTGGCACTGGAGAAACTTTGGATGTCCTGTTGCTGATCATGAGTATACAATACAGTGCCTTGATTGACTGGGTTTCATGAAAATGTTGAAGAACAGTGATGCCAGTAAGTTGGAGCCTCCTGAGTAGTGGGCCTAGAGTAGTGGTGTGCAGGTGTGTGATAAAACATCTGTGGTGGAGTCATGTGGACCTTCCATTGGCTTCCAAATAGCTTGTGACTGACATAGTGTAGCCAGCAGACCCTTATATGTAAATGCATCCTGTTATATGGAGAGTTTTCAGGGCAATGTTCAGAATCAGGTTGCTATGGTCAAGGGGCCAAGCTATGTGGGATAAAGGCCTGGTTGGTGCATTCTCTTGCAGACCCTGACACACCACACGTGACAGAACTCCCTCTAGCACTTTGTCCCAGTTGAAATATTTGTATTTCACGAAGCAAATACCAAACTCCCAGTACAGCAGCAAGAAACACCACGAAAATTGGAGGATGATCAAATCGTTTCACAGTCCTCACAGGGAGACACATAGCCCCCAGTGGCCACAGTTTACCTACAAAGAGAGAATTCAGCACTGCTGTCTCATGTTCATTGGAAAATAAGAAACAAGATCCTTCACGTCACATAGATGCAGATCCAGCTTTAATTGTCTCACCACAAATGAAGATTAAGCTCCTGACAACAACATATATTTCAAGTGCCCAACCTCAGAGGCAGTTTCTCAAGAAGTCTTTAGGCCAGCAAAGCTCCATTTTTGTGGAGGGTTTACCCTGTCCATTACTTTTGTAAACTCCTCTACCACCTCCAAGTTTGTGAACAACTGAGCATATTGCATTCCATATATATATGCACAGATTTTCGAACTCTTCTCCTGTAATTGTGTCTTACTTGGGGCAAAGGTAATGTCAAGGCATTGTTCTGGATAAGAGTGGGAAGATTTTTCAAAGCACATAATTACATACACATTGGATACCTTTTCCAATTTTCCATTGGAAATACTGAATCCCTGACACTAACCCTTAGCCTACTAGACTCTGACTACTTATCCTAATATGATGGAGAATAATAATCCAAACAGAATAGAAATACAAGCAGTTCAGAGGAGGCATGGTGTATAGTTGAATTTGCCTTTTGCATTATGTAGTGTAGGAGTTATAAATCTAGTCAACTTTTGTAGAAATTGTTCTCCATGTGTTTTTAAAGTTAACAAATATGTGAATTCCTGTCTCCCTTTCTCTGTAGCCTATTTGCACATGTATTTTTATATGCACATATAGAATCCTACAAGGTACAACACGTACATTCTTGTGAGGTGGTTGACTTGGCAGATACACATTGTGAGAAGAGATCACTTCTCCTAAATGCTGTTGGAAGTTAAAATTCGAACTCTTTGTGAGCTTCCTAGTTTAACAACATTATACATAAATCCATGTTCAGTAAAATGAATATTTTTGAATCTGTGGATGATATATATTTCATGGTGAATTTCAATTGGCATATATATTGCTAATTTTTAATGTCTGTGTGCATGTGTGTGTGTATGTGTGTGTGTGTGTGTGTATATATATATATATATATATATATATATATATATATATATATATACAAACTTTCCAGATTTTTCAAAATATGAAATACATGTGTCTTTTTATACATTTCCTAAATTCATTCATATTCATATATGTGAATTTATAATCAACTTTTCACAAGATTATCGTCAGAAATATTCATCCACCTGAAATATGTATTTGTTTCCTAGTACTGAAAACTATCTTCAGTGAATGGTGCCTACAAATCCTAAAATTAATACAGTAACTGACCCAGGTTAACATCAATGCAAATTGATTCCTATGGGACATGATGTGTATTTTGACGTTCATTTTTATTCAAAACTGGTACATTACTATTTCTTCAGTTTATGCACATAATAGGATATATATTTCATCCACAAGTTCGCTAATTTAGAGGCATTTGTTTCACTTTCAATCACTTCCTGCTTCAGAACACATGTATTTTTTCATGGTTCTTGACTGGTCTTTTCATGAGACTTCTTTCGAAACACATTATTTTTGATTTCCATAATCACTTTTGAAGAAAAACTCACACACCTTTCATGATAAACCATAACCTTAATTTTACTATTAGATGTATAACTAGTTGGAATGAATGTATGTATATCAATATAAGATTTCTTATATATTTTAAGATATGAATCCAATGCATTATTTAAAGTGGACCAGTTATATTATTTATTAACAGTATGGTCTATTCATGCATTAGCTCTATATTCATAGACACAAGGTACACCTCTTTGTACCCCCAATACTAACTTATTAATCTTCAAAATATTGCTCCCAGAAATGATGGAAAAATTACTCATGTCACCTGATCTACATATACATTTTATCACAGTAATATTCTGCAGACAAAATGCAAGGTTCACACTTATTATTGTACCAAAGCCTAAATTGAAAATGAACATGGATTACTAAACACAGCCATGTCCAGGTTGCCTAATGCTCTCAAATATCAATCCAATTAGTGACTACATATTGGTTTCTTCCTAAGATCATATATTCAAATTCAACCCTGTTGAAAATGTCTAATCCTATCACCCACTTTATATTTTGCCTTATTTCATAATATCTCTATTGATATCTGTTTTCCTACATATTTTCTCCGGTTCACTATTGTGACTGACTCTTCACGTGGGCTAACATTTACATTCACACTCTAAACAAAATCCTATTGATAAAGAATATTTTTTTTCCAAAACCTATACTCATTCTTCTTCCTAAACCTAACAACTATCTTCCTAATCCTACCGACTATCCCTTTTTGACTGAATGTTCTTTTCTACACCCAATCATCAAAGTAAACACTGGGCGAGCTTCGGAGGAAGAGACCACCAAAAGACTATCTCATGCAACAGCAAAGGGTTTATAGGGGGTCAGCATGCAGGGGATCGGAGCTCACTTGAATAGAGCAGAGAGCCCTGAGAAGAGCTTAAGCAGAGCTTATATACTTTCTTTGGGGAGGGCAGGGAGTGAAGTTTATTGATGGGTGAGGGAGAGTGGGCGGTTTGCATTCAACCGGGTGAGGGAGTACATTCTGCAGTTTGGCATTTGGGGACAGGACATTCTGGGAACAAGATTAGCAAACACTTTTCAAGATTTCAACAGTGTTTTGTTAAGCATACAGAAAAAAAAGTGACAAGTACCTATTTTATTAATCTTTCATTCCCCACTTCTTCTTCTAGCTACTTTTAATCATAAAAGTGATCATTGTGGGGTGTCACATTCTATGTCTGCTAGTGGGGTATTACCATGAGTTTAACTTGTCCAATTTGAGCTTAGAGAAAAGAAATTACACGGTTGAGCAAACAGGGTTTTATAGTTAGCAATAATATGGAGATTATTATCGGACAGGCCAGGGTTGATAAAAAAGAAGTCAAACAGGGGGACTATGTGAACCAAGACTCAAACCACTTTTTTTGGTCCTCTCACTCTCTCATTGACACTCTTCATGGTGTCTTTTTAATTTAATCATATTTTTTTTTACAACTCCATTATGCTCAGAATAAACACAACATTCTTCCCAGGAAGTGACAAATACCTATTTTATTAACCTTTCACTTCCGACTATCCCTTTTTGACTGGATGTTCTCTTCGACATTCAATCATCCAAGGTACAAGGTCCTATGCCATTGTATATTGATTAATCTGACAAATCTGTGCAGAACCTAATTCAAATCTAAGTATTCCAATCAAGGGCAAAATGCTCTTTTGCGCTTCAAATCTTACCTAGACTTCTGTTTTCATACATATATTTCACCTATATATTCTCATACATATCGCAGGTTCCCAATACCATTATTCATCCAGCAGAATTATTCCTAACCCAAATCACACATGTTATTAACCCTAACCATACACTGTTCCCTCAATCTAACATTACAGAACATCAGGGACAGAGTTGGTCTTACAATACAGGAATGTAGTGGATCTTCCACCTGCTGAAAACCTCAAAGGTCCATGCAGAAATGATCCCTGGAGAACATGTAGGCAACTATGAAGAACGTGAGAGAGCAAAAGTCATCTTCCATGGAAAACAACCTGGTAAGGATGAAGGGTTGTGTCTCATTCACCCTCTCTCCTTAATGTAGAAAAGATGGACCAACAAAGGCCTTTGTGGAGAGCTGTTCCCGGGTTCCTATGGTTGAGATACCAATCTAACTTGTGAAAGTGTCAGAGGAAGTATGGAAGCAACTGTTCGGAAAAAGTGGTTGCTAAGGCAGTGACCTCATTCAGTTTCTGAAGGAAGTGACCTCACCTCACTTCCTTGGTGATGGAACTCTCTGAACTTGGGATCCAGGAAGCCAGCCATCCAGAACCATTCCCAGTCCCAGTACAGTGGGATCACTTGTTTGGATTTACCAAGGACAGAGTAAGTCTTTTTTGGTACCTACTGATATGAGGATGGCCAAATTCCAGGAAATTTTGAAGACGGGCCTTTCCAGAGAAAGCAAGAAGTGGCTCACCGCAGGCCCCTGATATTTCACAGAGTTGGCCATGGAGACCAGATCTGAGACAGGACAGGCCATTTCTGGGGAACATAGTATGGCCCACCAGTCAGAGGACACTCTGGATAGTCACAGACTTACTTTGGGGAAGGAGGTGCCTTTTTCAGTGTGGGTGTGAGTTTGTGGTTTTGTCTTATGTTCTGAGAATAGGTAGGAAAGGCGGCTTGGTTGGTTTGGAGTGGAATGTTTCTAGAAATTCTTTTGACAAGGCGAGTGTTTCTATGTCTGTGTATCCCACTGTGTCCGTGGTTGTAGACATTAGAAAAGAGAATGCATCAATGGATGTGTCCTGTCTAGTAGAAAGCTTCCCAGCATTCATCCTACCCATTTTAGGAATGGACTGCAGGTTGCCTTATCGATGGACAACATGTACTGTCTTCCTAAGTTCCTGTTTTCTTCCTGAATTCTGGCCACTCTCCACAATAGGCTCATGGTTTTGTGTCCAAAATATGTACCACCTCCAAACTCTGTGACGTGGCCATGTAATCCATAGCTGAAGGGAATGGCAAGCATCTCAGAAAACTCAGATATCAGTGTGACCAGGAAAGTCTCAGTAGAGAAACCCTGCTTTGGGCCTTTTGCTTACCTATTGTTCTGTTGCCCTGAATGTCAGGAAGGTCTTTGCCTCAGGCCACCCTTTGTGAAGCCTGAAGAAAACAGTTTTAAAATGGAAAGGAATGGGCATCACCAGTGGCTCTTTGCTTAATTACTTTGGAAAGGGATGTGTCTGAATCAGCCTCTTGGCCCTGTGTGAGGCTGTGGCTTAGATTATCAGCATCGGATGGATCTAAAGAAAGAACCAATGTGTGCATCCAAAACCAAAATGGCAAAAAATCAGTCATTGTGGGTGAAGTCTCTTGCCTTCCTGTGTTTGGTTCTTGACCTCCATCAAGGGAGTATTGGGATTTTTTGTGTCAAATGAGTTCTTCCAATCCCTGCAAAGGTGCTTGGGTTTAATAATGACTCCAAATCACATACTATACCTGATAGTCAGTAGGCCTCAAATTGGAGAAGTAGAGCAGTATTAATGGCAGAACTATGTGATCAATCCTGGTTCACAGGAAGGGTGTCCAGGCCACCCTGAATTTAGGTAAATGAGGAGAAGGGAGCTTATTATGGACACTCTATTGGGCTGTGCCATTTAAGGAAACCTCCAGCCAGAGATTATGATGAGTGACTATATGGAAGTAGATGAGGGCCATGTGGGATTTTTTTGATTTTAATTGTGGTAACTTGTGTGGCTTTTGGAAGAGATGACTGTGTTCACCTGGGCTTTAACACTGGCGTGATTCTCCTAGAAGACTGAGTTCTGTAACTGACTTCAGAGTAGTAATTGCTTTGGAAATGGATATGTTTTAATCAGCCTCTTGGCCCTGTTTGAGGCTGTGGCTTAGATTATCAGCACCAGATGGATCTAAAGAAAGATCCCTTGTGTGCATCCAAAACCAAAATGGCCAAAAGAGCAGTAATTGTCTATGAACTCTCTCGCCTTCCTCTGTAAGGTTCTGAAAGAATAAAAGAAATTGAAATTGAAATGTAAAGAACCAGGTTTTGTAAAGTTTCCAAGCTGCACTCAGCACCTGAAATTTCTGTGGCAGTTAAGACAATTCCCGGATTTGCACATTAGATGTGTGTTGAAATCTTCCCTGAGGACCTAGTTACTTAACAGCCCCTTCCCAGAAACCATGCAGCTCACCACGTATACATCACAGTGCATCCACCAATCAATTTAAATGTATACCCCTTCTTACGGCTGACCAATCACCCCCTGCCCAACCTGTTCCCGCCAATGAATGTGCTAATCATGTTTTAGAGTTGTTATTTGATTTTCCCGCGGTATATGATGATTTGCTAAAGAGGCTATGATGTATGTAAAGTCCCTGCCCTCTCTAAAGAATGTATATAAACTCCACTCAAGTGGTTCTCGGGGCTCTTTGTTCTTTGTTCCTCTGAAGTGAGCCCTGAGCTCCAGCACGCTATACCCCCAATAAACCCTTTGGTGTTGCATGAGAAAGCCTGTTGGTGGTCTTTTCCTCCGATGTTCGCCCCACCTTTTCATCTGGAGGTCCCAGGTGAGATATCCGGAGCAGCGGATGAAAGACCCCAAGGGACTCCTCTCGGGGTAAGAAAGGCGCCTCTTTCTGGTTTCGGGTTTCAGGTTAGGGCTTGGCAAAGTGGCTGTCGGTGAAGAGCATTAGCTCTCTCTGACAGTGGGTGGCAGACATGTCACAGAGCTACTGGCCACGTCCCTGGGGGACACTCCAGAGGACGAGGGAAATCAAGGAATATTAGTTTCCTCAACTCGGTTATATTTTGCTTCAGGATTCGGTTTGCCAGCCCATCAGGTTTTGCTGGCTACACAGTTTTGTTCATTGTCCCGAACTCATGTTGAGTTTACTGTCTGTCTTTATTGTCTAACCCATCAGGTTTTGCCAGTTACTGAGTTCTAATATTTGTCTTGGACCCATGTTAAACGTTTACTGTTTGTCTTTGTTTGTGTTGCGTTTGTGTCTTCACTGTCTCTTTTTGAGTACCTCCCATTATGGGACAAAGCACTTTCACGCTTCTGTCCCTGACCCTTGATCATTGGACTGATGTCCGCTCAAGGGCCAAGAATCATTATTTTTCAGTTAAATGTCAGACCTGGCAGACTCTCTGTGCTTCAGAATTGCCCATCCTCAAAGTCGGGTGGCCCCCAGAAGGATCCTTCTACTTCAATCTAATCCAAAAAGTCAGAGATATTGTCTTTCAGCCGGGACCACGTGGCCACCCAGATCAACAGCCATATACCCCTTCCCCAGGATCCTATCATTCAAACCTTCCGTTCCCTCCCCATCTTCCCCCCATTCTTCCTGAGTCACAAGACTGGACAATCCTCCCCCTCCTTATCCTCTGCCCTCGCTCCCCAACCCCCAACACATTCCAGATGATTCTCCCCCCACTGACTCAGCCTCTCCGCCACTAGAGGCAGTTGGGCCAGACCCAAGCCCTCCAAGGGACTTCTCCGCAGCAGCAGTAGCCCCTTCTTTTCTGGTGGAAGCTGGGCCACCTAAAGAAACCCGCCAGCTACGGAAAATAGAAAACTCAGAAGCCACTGTGATGCTCCCTCTTCATCCTTATGGGCCCATGAACCGACCAAACTGGGATCCCATCACCTTTGAAGGTTGGTAGCATCTTTCCACTTATCACAGGGCTCTAATGGCGGGGCTCCGAGTGGCCGCCAGAGGGCCGACTAATTTGGCCATGGTAAGAGAGATAATCCAAGGTCCTAATGAGTCTCCCTCTATGATTCTGGAGAGAATTATGGAAGCATATAGGAAATATACTTCTTTTGATCCTCAGGCAGAGGACGAAAAAACATGTGTTGCAATGGCCTTTATCCAGTTTTGATTCTGACTCCTTAATGTGTTCGACTACATGATTGGTTGCCTTAGGTGGCGTAATCAGGGTGCGGCCAACAGTCATCCACCCTGTGGGTCTTGCTGAGGTTGTCCGAGCATAGAGAGCAAACTCAACATAGCCCCAACGTTTGGCCTTGGGGTCAGGTATATCTGAAGTATACGATCCATTGTTATCGGATGAAGAGCCTTTATGCCACTTTAGGTAACTAGAAGTCAACCCTTCAGAGTAGCCAAGTGAGTGGTAAGAACAGCTACCACGTTCATCATGGAACCTGCATGAACAATAGGGACACCCATTATATATCTCAGGCCACCAATGACAATAGTCTTTGGTTTGATTAAAAAGGAAGCAAATGAAAGGCCAGTTCCAGCTACCAGGGACGAAGGTCCTTGAAGGTGACAATTTTAGGGAAATAGAGGTGCAGTTGTGGATGAAGCAAGTAGTTGCATCCACTGCGCGGACCTTCTGCATGCCATGTTCTGAGTATCGTTCCCGAAGAGTGAATAAATACATGGTAGGTTAGGAGGGTAAAGACAAGTCCCAACAGAGCACAGAAAAAAAGCAGAGCACAAAAAACAAGCAGTTAGAGAAGACTAGGGTGTTGGGAGAGCTCATTGTGCCTTCTTTAAGAGGAATTGGGCTGCAGGGAACACCGTGTGAGCCGCAACTTAAATGGGTGAGATGGGTGTGGAGAGCAGGATTAAAGGGGAGCTTCAGGAGGTGATTCTTGGAGTTCCTCTGGCATGGTCCTGTCGTCAGCAGGTGGGGCCTCCTGGTGATATGGTTTCAACCTAGAAATGGGAATCCAGGGAGTGAGACGGTTGTCTGGTAAGGAGAGTTTGGCGGCGGTGGGGGTACAGAGAATGAAAGGATAGGGGCTTTCCCATTTTGGTGCAAGAGTCCCTTTCTCCTCTGGGGTATTATAATAGACTAGACTCCCAGGTGTTAAGGGAGGAGTGTTTGGAGTGGAGACTGGGTCCGGAAGAAGCCAGTTCTGACATTTCCAGTGTTCAGAGCGGAGATGAAACAAGAGAGGCAAAGACAAATCTCGGGTGAGAGGTCCTTGTGAAGTGACCAACCCAGAGGGTATAAGAGGTCTTCCATACATTATCTCAAAGGGAGACAGTAAAGATGGTTTCTTAGGGAGAGCTCTGATTCGAAGCAAAGCAAAGGGAAGGATTTTGACCCAGTCTAAGTTTAATTCCATTGTCAATTTGGTAAGGACTTCCTTCAGAGTATGATTTACCCTTTCCACTTTCCCTGAAGCCTGGGGGTAATATGGACAGTGGAAATGCCACTTGAAGGAGAGGGCTTGAGAGACCTTTTGTGTGATCCTAGAAATAATCTCAGGGCCATTGTCATATTGTAGGGAAGTGGGCATACAAAACCTAGGGATGATGTCTGTCAGTTAGATTGAAGCTACAGTGGAAGCCTTTTTATTGGAAGTGGGAAATGCCTCAACCCAAACAGAGAAAGTGTCCACAAATACAAGGAGGTATTTAGTGTGCCATACTGTGGGCATGTTGGTGAAGTCTACTTGCCAGTCAGCAATGGGAATGTGTCCCTGGGCTTGGTGGAAAGGGAAAGGTTTGGGCCTTAAAGGAATATGAGTTTTGGTCCGCTGACAGATCTGACAATTAGAGGCTATATTCTCTATCATGGCTATGTCAGAAGGGTTGAGGGAGAAGAAGCTCTGTAAAAAAAGGGTCAAAGACTGAGAATTGGAATGGTGTAGAGTATGAAGGAACTTGAAAAGATCCTTGTTCTTACTGGAAGAAGTAGGGGCTTCAGATGAGCTGTCTAAAGTGGCCATAATATGTACCCCATAGGGGCCATAATTGGAAGCGGTAGCACGCATTCGTGGCGCCTGGTCAGCTTTGGCATTGCCCTCAGTGATAAGAGAGCCATCCTTCTGATGGGACCTACAATGGACAACTCCCAACTGGGTGGGTAAGTGGGAGGCCTCCATCAGATTGGTTATAAGAGCCGAATTAGTGATCGCATTACCTTTGGTGGTAAGTAGGCGTCGCTCCCTTCATATTGAAGCATGGGATAATAAGATCTGGAAGACATATTTTGAATCAGTATAGAGGGTGAGGGATTTGCCTTGTGCTAGAAGGCAGGCACGAGTGGCTGCTATAAGTTCAATCTGCTGGTTGGTAGTTTCTGAAGGCAAAGCTTTGGCGTCTATAATCTCAGTGGCTGAAACTACAGCATATCCAGAGTAATGAGTGCCGTTCTGCCTAAAGGAACTGCTGTCAGTAAACCAGATAAGGTCAGGCTTGGTGAGTGGTTCCTCAGAAATGGAAGAATGACAGGGGAGGAAATCTTCTAAGGTTTCCAAGCAATTATGAGTTGGTGTGTTAGACGTGGGAGTCATTGGGAGCAGTGAGGGAAGGATCAGTGCAGAGCAGGGGAGGAAAGTAATATTAGGGTTTTCCAGAAAGGAAGTGAGGAGCGACAGAACCCTGGATGGAGGAAGGGTTTGAAGGCCCTTATAAGCTGAAAGATCTTTCAAGTGATGTGGGGAGTGGATAGTTCAAGGTGCCCCAAAACTCAGCTTAGAGGCTTCTTTGTGTAAAATTTGTCCAGCAACCAGAGCTCTTAAGCAAGGGGCTCACCCACGGATGGTAGAGTCTAGTTTCTTGGAAAATATGCCACAGGTGCAAATGTAGGCCCATAGTTTCGACCTAAGACCCTAAGTGCTTGCCCCCCTTTTTCATGGACATATAGATGAAATGGTCTTGAAAGATCAGGAAGGTGAAGGGCAGGTGCCTTTAAGAGGAGTTGCTGAAACCTGCGGAAGTGGTAGATGGGGGAGGAGACAAGAGATTCACTAGGGGGTCCATTTGCTTGGTCATACAGGGGTTTGGATAGAAGAGAATAATTTGGGATCCAGGCCCTAAAATAACCTGCTAATCCTAGGAATGATAGTATTTTGGCTTTCATATGGGGCACTGGAAGATCAGAGAGGAGTTGCCTCCTATCCAGTGTTATTTCCTTTTTCCCGGGTCTAAGGCAAAAACCAAGAGAGGTGACAGAAGAATGGGAAACCTGGGCCTTGTGGGGAGACTCCCTATATCCCTTGTCTGCTAGGAAATTAAGAAGCTGAGCGGTGTGGGATTGAGAGTGTTCCCAGAGGGACTACATAGAAGAAGGTCATTGACATATGGAAGGAGAATAGTGTCAGGACAGGTCGGGTGAAAGGATGTGAGGTCCTGGGCAAGAACTTGGCCAAAGAGATGGGGGCTATCCCTGAATCCCTGTGGGAGGACAGTCCAGGAAAGCTGATGAGAATGGTGGATGTGAGAGTCAGTCCATGTAAAAGCAAAGATATTCTGAGATTCTGAGAACAAGGGAATAGAAAAGAATGCATCTTTTAAACCTAGGACCGAGAAGTGGGTAGTAGTGGCAGGGATCTGAGAGAGGAGGGTGTAAGGGTTGGGCACTAGTGGGTGGATGGGGACCACAGAGGAGTTGACAAGGAGAAGGTCTTGAACCAGCCTGTAGGACACTTTAGGTTTCTTAAGTGCCAGAATGGGGGTGTTGAAAGGAGAGTGTGTAGGCCTAAGATACCCCTTTCGTAATAAATTTTGGATGATGGGTTCTAATTCGAGGAGGGCTGTGGTTGTGAGTGGATATTGTGATTGACTAATATATCTTGAAGGGTCCCGTAAGACAATATGAATAGGACTGCATTTAGCCATAAGGGGTGTAGTTGTGTCCCAAACCTCAGGCTTAACTGGTTTAGAGAGTCATGGGAGAGTGCATTAAGGAGGTGTATCTGCCCCTAGGAACATCATGAGGAAATGAGAGGTAGGAGAGGTGTGGGGTGATATGTGAATGCTGATTTTTAATAGTGAGAGTATGTCCCTTCCCAGAAGGGGAATGGGGCAATGGCTCATAACGAGAAAGAAGTGAGTGAAGGACAAAAGGGATCCCTGCATATAACATGATGGGGGGGTTTGAGGGAAAATCTGTTTACCTCCTACCCTGACAATAGGAGTTTTTGAGGGTGTGGTAGAACCCCATACTCCCTTAAGACCGAAAAAGTGGCACCAGTATCCAAGAGGAAGGTAATGAAGCATCCATCCACCAGGAAGGTAAACCTAGGCTCTTGATTCTTGATGGTAATAGTCTGGAGGGAAAGCCCAGGGATCCGTCAATCCTCCGCTGCTAAGCCCAAGAAAGGCTGTGGTTGCCTGGCGGCTGACCAACCTCCCTTTCGGGTTGTTGGGCAGTCTGCCCCCCAGTGTCCCCTTTGATGGCATTTTGGGCAGGGGTTGTAGGGTGTCCTCAGTGAAGGACAATCCCTGGCCCAATGTCCCTCCTTACCACATTTGAAGCAAGCTCCCAGGGGTGTCATATTGGGATGGCGTGGTGATGGCCTTCTCTGAATGACCTGGGCCAACATTTGGAACTTGGCATTTTCAGCCCTCTGCCTACGGCATTCACTTTCATCCTCTCTATCATAAAAAACCTTGAAAGCGACAGCGAGGATTTTAGTCTAAGGAGTAGCAGGGCCCTGTTCAAGCTTTTTAAGCTTGGCTTTAATGTCAGGGTAGCTTTGGGCCAGAACATATTTCATTAAGACATGACGGCCATCAGGGGTTTCTGGGTTGAGGTTGTGTACTGTTAAAGGGCCTTGGTTAGTCTATCCAGGAATTCTGAAGGTGTTTCCTCCTTCCTTTGAATGACCTCCTGCACCTTTTTAAAGTTAACAGCCTTGCGGGTGGCCTTTTACAGGCCCGCCAAGAGGCAGGATGTAAAAAGGTCACTAGACTGTAAGCCTTCAGGGGTGTTGTAATCCCATAGGGGATCCTGCTCTGGGACAGCATGAGGGCCTGTGGGGTGGTTAGGATTGGTCCTATGATTTTTATCAGCATGGGCTTGGGCTAGCTCCCAGACCCATTGACTTTCCTCAGGGAGAAGTGCATTGGCCAAGAGCATGTAGATGTCATGATGAGTGAGACTATATGCTTGCAGGACCCATTGAAACTCCCGAATGTAAGTGGTGGGGTCAGTGGTGAATGAGCCTAACTTCCTCTCTAGCTGAGTAATGTCCGACATGGAGAAGGGCACTTGGACTCTGATGACACCCTCGGGACCAG
This sequence comes from Callospermophilus lateralis, assembly GCF_048772815.1. Taxonomy (NCBI): domain Eukaryota; kingdom Metazoa; phylum Chordata; class Mammalia; order Rodentia; family Sciuridae; genus Callospermophilus; species Callospermophilus lateralis. Next base: position 44,959 of record NW_027512668.1, on the reverse strand, counting down.
CTACCTCACAAAGGGGTGCAATTGTATTGGGGGTGGGAAGGAGTCCCTTAGACCTGGTAACAGGAGGACTGAAAGAGGCAGGAGGCGGACAGGAAGGAGAGGGAGGGGCAGGGAGTGTCTCTTTGGAAGAGGAGGAGGTGGAGCAGGCAGAAGAGGGCGGAGGGGAGGAGGATGAAATGGAAGGCTGAGGATCCCTGGAATCAGGCAGAGGAAGAGGAGGGTATAGTGGGAGAGAAGGGGCAGATAGGACTGGGGGATAAGGTGGGGGTTCATCTGCTGGGTTGAATGAGGAAGAATCTGTGAATTCAGGAGTAGACGTAGGGGAAGAGAAGGGTTTGCAAACAAGGAGGACATGAGAGGGAGGGCAGGAGGAGCAGCGACAGGGTGCTGTGTGAGAAGGCTAAAACCTTAAATGCAGGGAATCTCACTCCACTTTTTCAGATGCTGGCAGTAGTTAAAAAGGTCGCAGATGAAGTTTGAATGTAAGGAGCCTTCTGGAGGCCAATGATTGCCATTATCCAGTGGATATGTAGGCCAATCTTGGGTACAGAATTTGATTAGAAGTTTGGGCTTGATGTCTGGTGTGAGGGAGAGTGTGGCCAGATTTTTTAGTAGACATTTGAGAGGTGAGGCTTCAGGTACAGATGAAGAGGTGCCCATAGTCACAGGGAGAGAAGGAAGACAGACAGAGAGAGAGAGAGAGAGAGAGAGAGAGAGAGAGAGAGAGAGAGAGAAAATAAGAGTAAGCGAGAGAGACAAAGAGAAAACCCGGGCTGGAACGGCTTTCAGGAAGCTCAGGGCGAACGGGGGTCAGGTGGGCGTCCCCAAAATGACCAGCCGTCATGAGGAAATACAGAGGGCACTACCTGGGCGTCACCAGTGAAGTGCGATCTGTGAGACCCAATGGGTTCGGAGCCACGGGCAACCTGAAGTCAGGAAAGTTTTTGAACGCAGCGGAAAAAGTCAGTAATGAAAACAGAACTCTGGTTCCGGCAGAATGTAGTTCCAGGACGGGAGTTCAGTTTTCCCCGAGCAGAGAGGCAGCTTCAGCCAGACACAGCAGCCCCGCAGCAAACAGCAACTCTAGCCAGCAGCGGCAGCGGCAGCAGAGGAGAAAAAACCACAGAGCCTCTTGTGTAAACTCAGAAGCCTCACGCCCCAAAGGAAAACGGATCACCAGAGGGTCCACTGCGACCAGTAAAGGTCTTAGTGGCAGGAATTTCCTGCCCCCTACAGGGCGTCGAGAGTGGGCCGGAAGATCAAGGTCACAAAACCAGTGGTAGCCCGAAGGGAGTTGCAGAGCCAGGGTCAGGGGAGGCTTACATATATCAGATCTGTGGTGGGTGCAGGAAGCTGGCTGTCTCCGGGGGAGCAGGGGACGGGGCTCTTGTTAGAAAGAGCTCACCCGTATCCTCACATGGGGCACCAGAATGAAAGAACTTCCCACGCAAAGGCACTTCGCTGGGAGAATTCCAATTTTATTGCAAAAAGCTGTGTGCTTATATAGAACTAAGGGGAAGATGGAAGGGCTTAGATAAATGGCAGGCAAACCGTTTATTGGTTAGTTCTTTCAGATATCAGCTCTGGAGCCCAGGAATTAGTTCTTATTGGGGCTAAGGTTCCCCACCAGCGAGATTTCAAATTGGCGCCAGCGGGAGAGTTCACACGGGTGGGAACATTTGGCACCACTGTAGAAAAAAGAAGGTAGGAAGAAGAAGTCCTTAGGCACCATGTTGGGGTTTTTCTCTGGGGTATGGCTGCCGTTTATACTTTTCCCAACAATGAGTATACCAGACAGTGCCTTGATTGACTGGTTTTCATGGAAATGGTGTTTAACAGAGATGCCAGAAAGTTGGATCCTGCTGAGTAGTGGGCCTAGAGCAATGGTGGGCAGGTGTGTGATAAAACATCTGTGGTGGGGCCATGTAGATCTTTCATTGGATTCCAAATGGCTTGTGACTGACATGGTGAAGCCAGCAGACCCTTATATGTAAAGGCACCTTGTTACATAGAGAGGTTTCAGGACATTGTTCAGAATCAGGTTGCTATGGTCAAGGGGGCAAGCTATGTGGGATAGAGGCCTGGTTCTTGTATTCTCCTGCAGACCCTGACCCACCACACGTGACAGAAATCCCTCCTGCACTGTGTCCCCGTTGAACTCCTTGTATTTCATGAAGCAAATACCAAACTCCCAGTGCAGCAGCAAGAAACACCATGAAAATAGAGGATGACTATATGGATTCAACGTCCACACAGGGAGACATTCAGCCCCCAGGGGCCACAGTTTACCTACAATGGAAAATTCAGCACTGCTATCTCATGTTCATTGGAAAATAAGAAACCATGTCCTCCAGGTCACATTGATGCAGACCCAGCTTTTATGGTCTCACTAGAAAGGAAGCTAAAGCTCCTGACAACAACATATATTTGAAGTGCCCAACCTCACAGGCAGTTTCTCAAGAAGTCTCTAGGCCAGCAGACCTTCAAGTTTTTGGAGGGTTTACCCTGTCCCTTACTTTTGGAAACTCCTCTACCACTTCCAAGGTTGTGAACTTCTGATCATATTCCATTCTAGATATGTATTCACGGATTTTCTAACTTTTCTCCTCTGATTGTGTCATACTTGGGCCGTAGGTGTTGTCAAGGCATTGTTCTGGATGAGAGTGGGAAGATTTTGGTGTAGCACATATTTACATACACATTGGATTCATTTTTCAATTTTCCATTCAAAATATTGAATCCCTGACACTAACACATACCCTACTAGACTCTGACTACTAATCCTAATATGATGGAGAAAAATAACCCAAACAGAATAGAAATACAAGCGGTTGAGAGGAGGCATGGCGTATAGTTGGTCTTGCCTTTTGCATGATATAGGGTAAGAGTTATAAATCTTGTTAATTTTTTGTTGAAATGGTTCTCCATGTGTTTTTAAAGTTAACACATATGTGAATTTCTGTCTCCCTTTTTCTGTAGCCAATTCAGCACATGTATTTTTATATGCACATATAAAATCCTACCTGGTATCACACGTACATTTTTGTGAGGTGGCTAACTTGGGAGATACAAAGTATGAGAAGAGATGACTCCTCCTAAATGTTTTTGGAACTGAAAATTCAAACTATGAGTGAGCTTCTTAGTTGAAAAACATTATACATAAATCCATGTTCAGTAAAATTAATATTTTTGGATCTGTGAATGATATATATTTCATGATGAATTTTGATTGGCATATATATTGCTACTTTCTAATGTATCTGTGTGATATATATATTTTCAAAATATGAAATATATGTGTCTTATTATACACTCCCTAAATAATTCACTCATGTTCATGTATGTGCTTTTATAATCAACTTTTCATAAGATTGTTTTTAGAAATATTCATCCACCTGAAATACATATTTATTTCCTAGTACTGAAAACTCACTTCAGTGAATGGTGCAAACAAAGCCTTATATTTCTACAGTAACTGACCCAATTTAACATCAATGAAAGTAGATTTCTATGGGACATGATGTGTATTTTGATGTTCATTTTAATTCAACACTGGTACATTACTATTTCTTCAGTTTTTATACATCGTAGAATATACATTTCATCCACAAGTTCACAAATTGAAAGACATTTGTAACACATTCAATCACTTCCTGCTTCAGAACACATGTATTCCTCCTTGTTTTTGACTGGTTATTTCATGAGACTTCTTTCCAAACACATTATTTTCGATTTCCATAATCAATTTTGAAGCAAAACTCACACACATTTTATGATAAACTACAACCCTAATATTACCATTAGATATATAACTGGTTGGAATGAATGTATGTATATCAATATAAGATTTCCTGTGTATTTTGGGATATCAATTTATTCCAATTTCTAAATTTGGAAACAGTTATATTATTTATTCACAGTATGGTCTATTCATGCATTCTCTCTATATTCATACACACATGGTACACCTATTTGTGCCCCCAATACTAATTTATATCTCTTCAAAATATTGCTCTCAGAAATGGTGCAACAAATACTCATGTCACCTGATCTACATATACATTTTATCACAGTAATATTCTGGCCACAAAATGCAAAGTCACACTTACGACTGTACCAAAGCCTAAATGGAATATGAGTATGGATTATGAAAATCACCCATGTCCAGGTTGCCTAATGCTCTCAAATGTCAATCCTATTGGTGACTACATATTTGTTTCTTCCTAAGATTATTTATTCAAACTCAAGCCTGTCGAAAATGTCTAATCCTATCAATCACTTTATCATTTGCTGATTTTCTAATGTCTCTATTGATATCTGCTTTCCTACATATTTTCCCCAGTTCATCATTGTGACTGACTCTTCACATGTGCTGACATTTACATTTTCTCTCTACCCAAAACCCTATTGCTAAAGAACTTTTTGTCCAAATCATATACTCACTCTTTTTCCTAATCCTACCAACTATCTTCCTAATCCTACCAACTATCCTTTTTTGACTGGATGTTCTCTTTGACATTCAATCATCCAAGGTACAAGGTCCTATGCCATTGTGTATAGATTTATCTGAGACACATGTGCAGAACATAATTCAAACCTAAGTATCCCAATCAAGGATCCAAAGCCCTTCTGGGCTTCAAATCTTACCTAGATTTCGGTTTTCATAAATATATTTCCCCTCTATATATTCTAATAAATATTGCAGGTTCCCAATAACATTATTCATCCAGCAGAATGATTCCTAAGCCAAATCAAACATGTTATTAACCCTAACCATACTCTGTTCCCTCAATCTAACTTTACAGAAAAGCAGGGACAGAGTTGGTCTTACAATACAGGAATGTAAGAAATCTTCCACCTGCTGAGAAATGAAAAGGTCCATGCAGAAATGAACCCTGGGGAAGCTATAGGAAGCTATGAAGGACCTGAGAGAGCAAAAGTCATCTTCCACGACAAACAACCTGGTCAGGATGAAGGGGTGTGTCTGAAGCAGTCTCTCTTTTCTTAATGTAGAGAAGATGGACAATACCAGGCCTGTGTGGAGAGCTGTTCCCGGGTGCCTATGTTTGATATACCATTCAAACTTGTGAAAGTGTCACAGGAAGTAGGGGCAGCCTCCATCAATTGGGACACTTGGAAGCAACTATTAGGACAAAGTGGTTGCCAAGGCAGTGACCTCATTCAGTTCCTGAAGGAAGTGACCTACATCACTTTCTTGGTGATGGAACTCTCTGAACTAGGGATCCAGGAAGACAGGCACCCAGAGGCAGTCCCAGTCCCAGTCCCAGTGGCCTCACATATTTGGATTTACCAAGGACAGAATCAGTCTTTCTTGGTAACTACTGATGTGAGGATGGCCAAATGCCAGGAAGGTCTGAAGAGGGGACTTTCCTGAGTAAGCAGGTAGTGTCTCACCACTGGCACCTTACAACTTCACAGTGTTGGCCAAGGAGTCCACATCTGACATAGGACAGTCCATTTTGGAGTAACATACTATGGCCCATCAGTCAGAGGACACTCCGGATAGTCATAGACCTACTTGGGGGAAGGAGGTGACTTTTTGGGTGTGGGTGTGAGTTTGTGGTTTTGTCTCATGATCTGAGAATAGGTAGGAAAGTCGGTTTGTTAGGATTGGAGTGGACTGTTTCTAGTAAGTCTTTTGACAATGCGAGTGTTTTTATGTCTGTTTATCCCACTGTGTCCGTGGTTGTAGACATTAGAAAAGAGAATGCATCAATGGATGTGTCCTGAATAGAAGAAAGCTTCACAACATTCATCCTGCCCAATTTATGAATGGATTTTGTCTTGCCTAATGGATGGGCAACAACCACTGTCTTCCTAAATTCCTGTTTTCTTCTTGAATTCTGGCCACTCTCCAGAATAGGCTCATGGTTTTGTTTCCAAGACATGAACCACCTCCAAGCTCTGTGACATGGCTATGTACTGGATAGCTGAAGGGAATGGGATCATCTCAGAAAACTCAGATATCATTTTAGAAACCCTGCCTCGGGCCATTTGCTTACCTATTGTTCTGTTGCCCTGAATGTCAGAAAGGTCTTTGCCTCAGGCCACCCCTTTTTGAAGCCTGAAGAAAACGGTTTTCAATGGAAATTAATGGGCATCAGCTGTAGATCTTTGCTTAATTGCTTTGGAAAGGGATGTGTCTGCATCAGACTCTTGGCCATGTTTGAGGTTGTTGAATAGATTTTCAGCACCTGATGGATCTAACGAACATGTGTGCTTCCAAAACCAAAATGGCCAAAAAAGCAGTCATTGTGGACGAAGTCTCTCGCCTTCCTCTGTAAGATTACTGATCTCCATCAAGTAAAAATAGGGATCCTTTTTGTCAAATGAGTTCTTCAAACCCTGCAGAGGATAGCCCATAGGTGCTTGGGTTTTCTCATGATTCCAATTCACATAAAGAATCTATACCCGAGAGTCAGTAGGCCTCAAATTGGAGAATCAGAGCAGTATTTACGGCAGGCTCATTTGATAACTCCTGGTTCTCAGAAAGGGTGTCCAGGCAACCCTGACTTTAGGCAAATGATGGGCAAGGGAGGTTATTTTGTACACTGTATTGGGCTGAGCCCCTCATGGAAACCTCCAGCCACAGGTTATGATGAGTGTCTATATGGAAGAAGATGAGGGCCTTGTGGGAGTGCTTTGGTTTTAATTGTGGTCATTTGTTTGGTGGTTGGAAGTGATGACTGGATCTATCTGGGCTTGAACTCTGGTGTGATTCCACTTATAGTCTGAGTTCTCGAACTGATCTCAGAGAAATATTGCCATAAACTGTGTTCAGATTTTAGGAGGCCACGCATGGGATTCTCCCTTGGAAACTGAGATCAAATACAAGGGTGGCTTTCCACAGAGCCTTGGAATATCAGCTAGAATATCACATGATTTTATTCTGAAAGATTTGGCAGCCATAGTTGACAGTCAGAACACCCATGGACGTCACATTAAAGACCTCAATGGGCCTGGCTTCATGTGACCTTTTGACCACTCTATGGGAAGACTTGCCTGTGAGATTTCTCCAGAGAATTCATTGAAAACAGCTTCCTCACCATTTAATATTTCCTGAATGAACTGAAACCCACAGTGCCTCCAACTTCATCCATGAAAAATGGCTAGATAAATACAATGAAATCTTTGAAATTCCCTTAACCAGGTGGCACTGGAGAACCTTTAGATGTCTTGTTGCTGATCTTGAGTGTACCAGAGAATGCCATGATTGACCGGGTTTCATGAAAATGGTGTAGAACAAAGATGCCAGTAAGTTGGAGCCTGCTGAGAAGTGGGCCTATTGCAGTGGTGGGTGGGTGTGTGATAATACATCTGTGGTGTGGCAATGAGGATTTGCCATTGCCTTCCAAATGGTTTGTGACTGACATGGTGCAGCCAGCAGACCCTTCTATGTAAAGGCATCATTTTATATGGAGAGGTTTCTGGGCTAAGTTCAGAGTCAGATTTCTATGGACAAGGGGGCAAGCTCTGTGAGATAAAAGCCTGGTTGGTGCATTCTCCTTCAGACCCTGACCCACCACAAGTGACAGAACTTTCTTCAACACTGGGTTTCAGTTGAACTCGTTGTATTTCATAAAGCATATACCAAACTCCCAGTACAGCAGCAAGAAACACCACAAAGTGGAGGATGACCAAATGGCTTCACAGTCCAAACGGGGAGACACTTAGTATCCAGTGGCCACAGTTTACCTACAAAGAGAAAATTCAGCACTGCTGCCTCATGTCCATTAGAATACAAGAAACCATGTCCTCCAGGTCACATAGATGCAGACTCAGCTTTGATGGTATCACTAGAAAGGAAGCTAAAGCTCCTTACAACAACATATATTTCAAGTGCCCAAACTCAGAGGAAGTTTCTCAAGAAGTGTTTAGGCTGGCAGAGCTCCATGTTTTTGGAGTGTTCACCTGTTAGACCAGGACACAAGAAAAGACCACTGACTCTAATTAAAATCAAATTAAATTAAGCTTATTATTTCCACTGGCTGTGCTACCTCTCCCTCACAAAACGGCGGGAAAAAGACAGCAACCCCAGCTTTCCTACAGGCAGCTTAATAGCCCAGAAAATTACACAAAAGGGGGTTTACAGATAACAGAACTCTGACAAACATCACACCAATGGCAGTCTACATTTTTTTTGCTGTCCCTACATCAGAGTTCATGAAGACCATTAGAGCCTCAGAGAGGGTTGTTGTCTGGCCAGAGAAGGCAAATATTTATGATGTGTCACTAAAGTTTCAGAGAGGGCTGCTATCTGGTCAGAGAGCCGGGCATGGGTGAGTTCAAGGCATGGGCAGGCATTCCAAGCAGGTTTAGAATTTGAAGTAATTTATGGTAAAGCCAAAATTATCTTTTCATGGCTTTTTGGCAAGATGGCTCCCAATTTAAATTAAAGATCAGGTTGGGTCTATCATTCCCGCCTTTTCTTTGTGTCCCCTTCAAATCTTTGATAGATTACGGGAAGAGCACTGAGGAAATTTTAATCCCTCAGGTAAGAGTCTCCAAATTTTTAGAACTCACCCAAAACCGATCTCCCTGATTTTACCTGACTTAATTAATTACTTATATTGATAGTCTATTTATCTTTCTCTCCATTGTTATAAGAAGAGTGGTGTCACTCATTTTTTCTTCTTCTGACCTGAGACAGGGTGACGTGAGTGGGCATGGGATGAGGGACATGAGTTGCCTTTTAGAAGTCAGTTGAGGGACATGAGTTGCCTTTTAGAAGTCAGTTCGGTTTGAAGTCTGATTGGGGAAGAACAGGTTGTAAAGTCATCTGGGGATGGGTTCTTCTATGAGAGAAACAAAAACCATGAGTACTGAATAAATGTTGCAGCACCTGGAACATGTCACTGTATAGAAGTTCCCTCACCAGTCTTTAATATCCCCAGTTATCAGGACTGTCAATTTAATATTTAACTTTTACTGTTACACTTGTCCCTCCCCATAAGATACAGTTTAATTATTTAATTTCATCTGATCTTGTAAAATCCTTTTACTATTATGACCTCTGTGTCTCTTTGAGAAACCTTTAATTCTGTTACTCAGGGCTGGATAATTGTACTAGCAAACACCAAGCCAACCTGTGTAGGTTAGGAATATCTGTAGGCCTTAAACTGAAAACTTCTCCCTGTGGCAGGTATTCTTGATAGTCTCTTTTTATAAGTATCAGGCATTCCTGTCTGAGAATTCTTCTTTGTAGCCACCAGTCTTACTTATTTTGGGAGGCAAACATAAAGTGCATACCTTAACATTATATTATTATTATTATTATTATTATTATTATTATTATAATTATAATTTAAAATGCCCAGGAATGGATGTATTTTGTTCTTAACTGTCTTTGCTAAGTGTTTAAGATGAAGCAGTCAAACTGACTTTTGTTTCCATCTATTGTTAACAGTCAGCTGACCTTTTATGGGAGTCAATTCTGGGGAAACTTGAGAGCAGATTCTCAGTTCTGCTAGTGCCATTTGCGCTAGGTGGGTCCAGATCTTGCTTGACCATTTGGCTTCCCTCGGAAGCATCAGGGATGTCTCCTTTCTTTGATGACTCTCCTCTTCGTTACAAATACACTGATTGGCTTTCTGTTCTCCAGTGGTCTCATTAATCTCCCTGATCAGGAGGAGGTTATGTGGCTCAGAGTTTCAAAGCTCTTTAGAGAAGTCCCCTGTTCCCTGGATTCAGACTGACTCATAGGGCAAAAGCCAAATATTGGTTTTCTTGGCTCTTTTCATTTAACTTTAATTTTAAATCCTAATCTTAAACATCCAGCAAATAAATTTTAACAGCCTTATATTAAGAGTACTAGGCTTTAATGTCTATAACTATATAATTATCTTTTTATTAATTGGGATCTGTATTATTCTGTCTGTATTGTAAGTAATGACTTATTATATTGAATAAACCCATGTTGTGTTCTTAAAGCAACAGGTTTGTAAAACAGTAAAAGAGAATCTTTAGATCACTTATAAGAAAATTTCAAAATAAAATTAACAAAAGTAAAAATACTTAGCTTGTGTAACAGCTACCCTGAATTTTTTGGCTGAGTTATACATTATATCCCCTGTTTGAGATCCTAGGAATATTGACCTTAAAAAAAAACAACTTTTTAACATAACTTTAAAGAAATATTATCTAACCTACTGGTTTTGTAGTCATTCTCACATGTAGTAAGATGGGACACAGAGCCTTATCTCAGCTAAGGCAGGGCTCTTTATAAATCTTAAGTATTTTAGTTCTAAAGCTAATTCTTATTTTTAAATATCATTTGACAAAGTTTACATAAATTGTTTGAGGTCACATGAACATTAGCTAACACCATATGATATCACATTTAAAACATGAATTAAAGAAAGGCTGAAAGTTTTTAACCTTTACATCGATTAGGCTCTCATTAACTAAAAAATACATTTAAATTGTTCCCCAATGTAAAAAGTAACATAAAAGTTTACATATCTTATTGATAACAGGTAAATAAATCCCCAATATATTTTTTACCATACAACTTCAGAGCACCAGCTTGATATAATGCTCTTTTAAAGTTTCTACCTTACAGACTTGCATACCTATAAGATATGAAAACATTGATAGCATCACAATTACATTGATGTTTCTACATTAACCAAGTTTAGCTTTTAAAGCAATGGCAGTACAGTGCTCTAAAATAACAGTTCTTATTTAATCAGTTGTTTAATTTTTATGGTTGCTTGCTCTGGAGAAAATAAAACTTAATAAACACAACGTTATGGGTAAACTTATGTTTTAAGAAATTTTTGTCTCATTAACACATGACTTATTTTTATATTCTTATACAGACTTTAATAAGAACTTATTCAGACCTTAGTAAATCAATCAGATATCTAAGAAAAGTACTCATGAATGAGCAATCCCATATCAAATTTACTTTACTTATTTATCAAAATATTAGAGAAATGTGTTGACAGTGTAAACCATTTTTATGTTGAAGGAAAGGTCCTAGAACCAAGGCATATTAGACATTTTGTAGATATTAATATTTTATTAGATTTTTGAACACCTAAAAAAATTGTAAGCTTAAATTTAAAGACATTGATTTTTATCTGTTTATCCAATTTAAATTGAAACATTTAAATCACGTGAATTAAAGATCTTTGGATCTCCTATTTAAATTTGTTTTAATGAGTGCTTTTTTATGAGCGCTCCTTGTATATGTTAATTTGTGTATCATATATATGATATACGGACATATGTATATGTGGACATACAACACATAACAAAAGTGTGCACACATAATAATAGTAAAGGCCTTGTAGCTTTTCTCAGGTGAAATCTCCATTGCAATGTTTCAAAAAGTCTAGAGTTGGTCAAAGATAGAACTGATCTGAAAAACATTAACCTAGGTCTGTATGCTCAAAATCATGAGCTCAAAAAAAAATTATCTAAGGAAAAAAAAAGAGTCCTAGAAAAAGTGACTGGCTAGTAATTAGTAAATACCATACAATTTACCTTTTTTTTCCCTTAGGCCTCAAATCAGTCTCCTACTAAGCTTTCAGGCTTCTTTCATTTACATTTCAATATAAATCATGGCTGAGGTCTGGAAGGAGCAGGAAAAACTGCTATTCTGAGCAGACACCTCAGGCCTAAGGCATTTTAACCATAATTTTGAGGTTCGGATGTTGAAAATTATGATACAAATTTAAGATACAATTCACAAAATTTTATATTTTTACATCTTGTTTTGTCAACAGATACCATTCTATGATTTACTATCCTTGTCCAAATTAATGCAGTGGTACACACAGTGACATTTCCCGAGGCTATCCAATTCAAAATTGGTGAAAAAAAGACTGTATGATTGGGAATTTACTTGCCAACTTGGAAGTAGAGTTCTTCAGTTTTCCATACTAAGTATTTAAGTTCTCTGGCATGAATTATCTGAAATCATAAACTAAACAATTACCTAAACCCGACTTTTAACTGCAAGATTCTGCAATGCTTCAAAAACCCATTCAGATACCAGATTGTTAAAATAAAACATCATCATTTAGACACACATTCAGCTAAGATCATTCCCAAGAAACAATTTATAATATCAACACATTATTGCACATGTCTTAAAGGGCCAGATACAAAGACACAAGACAGACAGAAAGGAGGTTCAGACTATGGCTGTCAGAGAGAACCGTTTAAACCAGAGCAGATAAGAGAAAAATCTCCTACACCAGTGTGCACCATAGATATCCACAGGGGGGGGACCACATGTTTTAACAGAGGGGAAACCTGAAATGTAAAATAAAGTGTCTCCATGGTGACTTCACTGCATTTAGTGTCCCCTTTTTCTTTTTCTCTTTTTTAACAAGACAGAGGTGGCATAATTCTTACAGTGCGGGGAGGAAGGAGGTAATTCCCTGAATCAACAGGGCTTTTGCAGCTGCTGGGAGTCCCTCAGTCCCTCCTTTTACTTACAGGATTAGCTCCTCTTGTTCAGTTCCACACCAAGCATGCTTCATCTCCTAATATTTCAGTAGACAGCTCTCACAAAGTTCCGGGGTGGAGGGCGGGTACCAAATTTGTAAATTAAAGTTCGATTCCTCAACTTGACGCCAATTAATACCAATTTAATAATGAGGACTGAGTTTTGAGAAAAAGAAAAAGGGAGGTTTATTGCTTTGCGAACAAAGGAGAAACACAGGGGACTCTGCCAAAGGTTATGACTCTCTTGATCTGGAGTGACAAGGGGTTTTAAAGGAGTTTCACTTGTTAACCTCGGAGATGCTCAGTTCTTAGGTCCCCACCAAGCATTGCCCTCTGCAATGGGTGTGCTCCAGGCAGCCAGCTAGGAGCTTCTATCATCCTGCTTAACAAAGGCGAGTAAAGTTCATCGCAGTTCCCTAAAACACAGTTCAAAGGGGTGTCAGGCTTACTCTCTTTATTACCTATTTTTACGTCCAAAATCCTTAAGTTTTTACCACTGAAATCACACAACAAAATGAACAAAAACAAACAAACAATCAAAAAAATAGAACACAAAACAAAACACAAAAAACAGAAACCATGCGCCTAAACAGAAAAACAGTGGAACAGTGCAACATCTTGCTATAGCTCCAGGGTAGGAGTGCATGCGTGCCCGTCGGCCCCTCTCTACAGTTCCAGAGGAATTCCCTACAGAACAGAACAGAGGACAGAACGATTCTGGTTACTCTCCTGGAAAGGAGTATATGTGAGCCTCCCCAGGCCACATCTCTGTCATCAGAAGAGATCTCCCTTAACCGGATATCAGATGTTATAAAAGCCCCACTTACCTATGGAGGACTCCTCCACCAGGTGCTTGCTAATAGTTTTAGTGCAGAGGTTCACTGCAGTGCTCCCCGGACTAAAGGCTCTTTTCCTAATATAGAGAAGATGGACCAAATCAGGCCTGTGTGGAGAGCTGTTTCTTGGTGCCTATGGTTGATATACCATTCTAATTTGTGAAAGTGCCACAGAAAGTAGGGTAAGCCTCCTTCTCATGGTACGCTTGAAAGCAACTGTTTGGAAAAAGTGTTTGCCAAGGCAGTGACCTCATTCAGTTCCTGAAGGATGCAACCTCACCTCACTTCCTTGGTAATGGAACTCTCTGAACTTGGGATGCAGGAAGCCAGGCACACAGAGTCAGTCCCAGTCCCAGTCCTAGTGGTCTCACTTGCTTCAATTTAACAAGGACAGAGTCAGTCTTTCTTGGTACCTACTGATGTGAGGATGGCCAAATGCCAGGAGTACTCTGAAGAGGGGCCTTTCCTAAAAAAGCAGGTAGTGGCTCACAGCTGGCTCCTGACCACTTCACAGAGTTGGATATGGAGACCAGATCTGAGACAGGATAGGCCATATCTGGGGAACATAGTATGGCCCAGCAGTCAGAGGACACTCCGGATAGTGAGAGACCTATTTGGGGGAAGGAGGTGCCTTTTTGGGTGTGGATGTGTGTTTGTGGTTTTGCCCCATGTTCTGAGAAGAGGTAGGAAAGTTGGTTTGTTTGGTTTGGAGTGAACTGTTTCTAGTAAGTTGTTTGACAAGGCGAGTGTTTCTATGTCTGTGTATCCCACTGTGTCCGTGGTTGTAGACATTAGAAAAAGAGAATGCATCAATGGATGTTTCCTGTCTAGTAGAAAGTTTCCCAGCATTCATCCTGCCCAATTTATGAATGCACTAGGGCTTGCCATATCGATGGGCAACACCTGCTATCTTCCTAAGTTCCTGTTTTCTTCCTGAAATCTAGCCACTCTCCAAACTAGGCTCATGCTTTTGAGTCCACGATATGTACCACCTCCAAGCACTGTGACATGGACATGTACTGGATAGCTGAAGGGATTGGCAAGCATCTCAGAAAACTCAGATATCGATGTGACCAGGAAAGTCTCAGTGGAGAACCCCTGCAATGGGCCTTTTGATTGCCTATTTTTCTGTTGCCCTGAATGTCAGTAAGTTCTTTGCCTGAGGCCACGCCTTTGTGAATCCTGAAGAAAACAGTTTTCAAACGGAAATGAATGGGCACCACCTGTGGCTCTTTGCTTAATTGCTTTGTAAAGGGATGTGTCTGAATCAGCCTCTTGGTCCTGTGTGAGCCTGTGGCTTAGATTCTCAGCACCTGATGGATCTAAAGAACGATCCCATGTGTGAATCCAAAATCAAAATGGCCAAAAATCAGTCACTGTGGATGAAGTGCCTCACATTCTTCTGTAAGGTTCCTTACCTACATCAAGTGAGAATAGGGATCCTTTGAGTCAAATGAGTTCTTCAAAGCCCTGCAGATGCTAGCCCATAGGTTCTTGGGTTTTCTTATGAATCCAATTCAAATAAAGAATCTAAACCCCACAGTCAGTAGGCCTCAAATTGGAGAACAGAGCTGTATTAATGGCAGACATATTTGATAACTCCTGGTTCACAGGGAGGGTGTCCAGGCCACCCTGACTATTGGCAAATGAGGGGAAAGGGACCTTATTTGGGACACTGTCTTGTGCTGCACCTCTCATGGAATCCTCTTGCCAGAAGTTATGGTGAGTGTCTATATGGAAGAAGATGAGTGCCATGTGGGAGTGTTTTGGTTTTAATTGTGGTCATTTGTGTGGCGGTTGGAAGAGATAATTGGGTCCACCTTGGCTTGAACTTCGGTGTGATTCCCCTTAGAGTCTGTGTTTTGGAATTGACCTCCGAGAAGGTATAAGGTCCTATGCCATTGTATATCCATATTTCTGGGACATCACTACAGAATGTAATTCAACGCTAAGTATACCAATCAAGGGCCCAATGAACTTCTGGGCTTCAAATCTTACCTAGATTTCTGTTTTCATACTTATATTGAAAGGTTAATAAAATAGGTACTTGTCACTTCTTGATTTTCTGTATGCTTAACAAAACACTGTTGAAATCTTGAGAACTGTTTGCCAATCTTGTTCTCAGAATGTGCTGTCCCCAACTGCCAAACTGCAGAATGTACTCGGTCAACCAGTTGCACGCAAACCGCCCACTCGCACTTACCCATCAATAAACTTTCCTTCCTGCCCTCTCCAAGGAAAATATATAAGCACTTCTTAAGCTGTTCTCAGGGCTCTCTGCTCTATTCAAGTGAGCTCTGAGCCCTTGCATGCCGGACTCCCAATAAAGCCTTTGCTGTTGCATGAGACAGTCTCTTGGTGGTCTCTTCCACCCACCCTCGCCCGATCTTTACATCTGGTGGCCCCAGTGAGATCCGGCAGCCGCAGATGAAAGACCCCCAACGGGCTCCTCTGGGGATAAATAAGGCCCCTCTTTCTGGTTTCAGGATTCAGGTTAGGGTTTCACAAAATGGCTATTGGTAAAGAGCGTGAGCTCTCTCCCATGGTGGCTGACACACATGTAACAGAGCCACAGGCCATGTCCCTGGGGGATGAACTCATGAAATCGAGGAACAATAGTCTCCTTTATTCAGTGATATTTTGTTTCGGATTCGGTATTGCCAGCCCATGATGTTTTGCCAGCTACTCAGTCATGGTCTCAGTATTGGACGTCCATTGCCTGTCTTTATTGTCTTGTCTTGTCTGTGTCTTGTGTCATTGCTTTTATTGTCTGTGTATATTTCATTATGGGACAGAACACTTCAATGCCTCTGTTCATGACCCTTGATCACTAGACCAAAGTCTGCTTAAGGGCTCACAATCTTTCTTTTTCAGTAAAACGCCGGATCTTGCAGATTCTGTGTCTCAGAATGACCCAACTTTGTAGTCAGATGTCCCCTAGAAGGATCTTTCTACTTCGCACTAATTTGAAAAGTTCGAGATATTGTCTTTTAGCCAGGGCCACGTAGACGTCCAGATCAACAGCCATATATCTTAACTTGTCAGGACCTCTGCAAATCTCCTCCTCCAAGGGTGAAGCCTTTCCTTGTCCCTGCACGGACTCCTACTCCTTCCCCCATGATTCTATCTCTTTAACTCTCTGCTCCTCCTCCTGCACCCTCTGTTCTCCCTGAGTCTCAAGACTCTACTGGACTCTCCTCCCCCTCCTTATCCTCTGCCTTCATCCCCCAACTGCCAACACCCTCTAAGTGATTCCCCTGCTGCTGACTCAGCCTCTCCACCATTCAAAGAAGCTAGGATGGCCCAGCGCCATCCAGATGACAGTCCCGTGGCACACAGAGCCCCTCCTTCCCTGGAGGAAGCTGGCCCGGCTAAAAGAACTCAGAGAACTCGCCAACGTTTTTACACCTGCCTACTTGGGATAACTGCCAACAACTCCTAGGGACTTTCTTTATGACAGAGGAATAAGAGAAAAACCTCCAAGAAGCTAAGAAAAAAAAATATCCTCGGACCTGATTGGCGACCAACACAACTTCCCAACATAATCAAAGCGAGCTTACCCTTAAACCAACCCAACTGGAACCCCAACACCTTTGAAGATAAAGAGCATCTGTCCAATTATTGCCTGGCTCTAATAGCAGGTCTCCAAGGGGCTGGTAGGTGACCAACTAATTTGGCCATGGTAAGAGAAATTATTCAAAGGCCTGATGAATCTCCCTCTTTGTTTCTAGAAAGAATTATGGAGGCATATAAAAGATATACTCCTTTCGATCCTCAGGCAGCGGATCAAAATTCATCTGTAACAATGGCCTTAATTGAGCAAGCTGCCATGGATATTAAAAAAATTTAAAAGAGAGATTTAGTCAGAGAAGCTGAGAAAGTATACTATAAGAGAGAAACAGGGAGAAAGAAAGGGAGCAAAGGAAGGATGAGAGAAGCAAAAGACAGACTAAGGGATTGACCAAGATCCTTGTCACAACAAGAAAGAGGCCAGAAATTAAGACATAAGGTGACAGTAAGGGTTACCTGGGGCCATGCAAGAGGCCACCCCTGGCCTCAGATCAATGTGCCTACTGTAAAAAAAAAAAGGACACTGGGCCAAAAAGTGCCCTATAAAGAGACAGCCACGCCAGCCAGCCATTGTGACTCTGGTGCATGACTAAGAAAGTTGGGGCTCAGATCACTTCCCCTAGCTCAGGGTAACTTTTGAAGTGTAGCGGACCCCAGTAAACTTTGAAATGAATACAGGAGCAGTATACGAAGCCCTTAAGGCCCCATTGGGCCCTCTATCAAATAAAAGGTCTGTAGTTCAAAGGGCTAATGGCAGTAAATATCGGGCTTAGACTACTAAGAGGACCATGGACCTAGGTAAAGGAAAAATCCATCACTCCTTCCTAGTAATCCAGGAATGCCTGGACCCATTGATGGGCAGAGATCTGCTCACCAAGCTCTTGGCCTTAATAACTTTTAACCCTGAAGGCTACCAAATGAAATTTCTAAATCCTTTAGTATAAACTCCTATAGTCACGGCTTTAACTAAATTAGTAGAAGATGAACATCCACTCTTCACACCCCCCAAGACTGATCAAACAGGCAAGCTACGCCAGAAATGGATAACAGATTACGCAGATGCCTGGGCAAAAACTGCTGGGTTAGGCCTGGCCGTGAAACAACCTCCAATAACAGTGGAGTTAAAAACCTCAGCCTCCCCAATTAATGTCAAATAATATCCTCTAAGCAAAAAAAGCTAAAGATGAGATAAGGCCCCATATTCAGAAATATCTGACCTTAGGCGTCCTAAAGCCCTGTCAATTGGCCATGAACACTCCCCTGCTACTAGAAAAAAAAGCCAGGAACCGGGACAATCGCCCTGTTAAATACCTAAGAGAGATCAACAACAGAGTGCAGGACATTCACCCCACGGTACCTAATCCGTACAATCTGCTTAGCACTCTGAACCCTGAGCGGAAATGGTATACTGTTCTGGACTTAAAAGATGCTTTCTTTTGCTTGCCTCTGCATAAAGATAGTCAGTTGCTGTTTGCTTTCGGGTGGGTAGACCCAGAAACCTGAACGTCTGGTCAACTAACTTGGACTAGACTCCCACTGGGGTTCAAAAACTCCCCCACTCTCTTTGATGAAGCCCTCCACAGAGATCTCAGCAATTTCAGAACTACGCACCCCAAAGTCACCCAGCTTCAATACGTGAATGACCTGCTACTGGCAGCCAACACCAAGGAAAACTGTGAGTCTGGGACCCAAGCACTATTATATGAGCTTGCTCAACTCGGGTATAGAGTTTCGGCCAAAAAGGCCCAAATTTGCTGGCATGAAGTAATCTTACTGGGCTGTTTCCTTAGGGGCAGTAAACGATGGCTCACTGAGCCCAGAAAACAAACCATTGCCTAGATACCACCCCCATCTAACAGGAGACAACTCAGAGAGTTTCTTGGGACTGCTGGCTTTTGCAGGTTATGGATACCTGGGTTTGCGTTTTTAGCTGCTCCTTTATACCCGGTGTTAGAGGGAGATGCCCAATTCCAATGGACCCCTGATCACCAGGAAGTTTTTTATAATATCTATGGACACTGACACTGAACACCTCAACTTCACTGAGCTCAGGCTGCAATTACAGAAAGCCCTACACTACGTTAAAAATGTACACCAACTCACTCACCTTGGTTCAATGAAACTGCAGGCATTCCTGTAGGATTAAGAACAGAGTTTTCCACTAACCGACTCACAGCGAAAGAAAATAACTGAACGGGTAACAAAAGCCTGTCGAGTCCGTCAATTGGTTAATGCTTACCCTTCCAGTTTCCTAGAGGAAAGCACCTATGAGGAACCAGAAAACGACAATTTTGGGAAGTGGACAATAGTGAAATTAAGCCAGCAAGGTATGGACTTAAATACCTCCTAGTCTTTGTAGATACATTTTCAGGATGGACTGAAGCCTTCCACACATACACACACACACACACAAAAAAAAAAAAAAAAAACTGCACAAATGATTTTCAAGAAGATTCTGAAAGATATTTTTCCAAGATACGGTCTGCCTAAGGTAATAGGGCCTGATAATGGACTGGTGTTCATGGCCCAGGTAAGTCAGGTGTTAACTGGGACCCTGTGGATTAATTTTAAGTTACATTATGCTTATATACACCAGAGCTCAGGACAGGTAGAAAAAATAAATAGAACCATTAAAGAGACCTTCACAAAATTAAGCTTAGAGCCCGGCATAAAAGATTGGATTATGCTCCTGCCTTATGCACTGTTTCATGCGAGAAATATTCCCTCTCTTTCTTTGTGTAACCTCACCCCCTATGAAATTCTCTATGATTCCCATCATCCAATAAGGGACCTAACCCCAACTCTAAGGCTTAACGATCACTTCCACACCCCCTTGCTTGACAGACTTAAAGTCATTGAAAGAACTCAGCGATAACTGTGGAAACAGCTGGCCACTGCCTACCAACCAGGGGAGGAGGGGACTCTAAATCAATATCATGTAAGAGACTTCGTCTACATAAGACAACATCAGGTGTCATCCCTGGAACCCCACTGGAAAGAAACATACCAGGTGCTACTTATAAAACCTAAAGCGTTAAAGTAGACAGAATCACTTTTTGGATCCATGCCTCTCATCTCAAGCCTTCGCTGTGTCCAGACTCTTGTTGGAAACTGGAAAAGCGTGGTAACCATTTCAAATTGCGTATTCGCTATGTGGATAAGACTATAGACTCTCCCCTTGGCCACCAGTAGTTCTAACCCTCATCACCCCGTTCAGCAGCAATGGATGATCACAAATCCTACTAGACAAGAAGTATAGTCTATCTCGCATACAGGCCCCATAGAGACCTGGTGGCCATCTCTCCACCCAGACATTTGTCAGGTCGGTATAGGTCTTTCCTATTGAGATATCCCTGATGAAGAGGATCCCACTAAAATCCCATTAAATCTCTTCTGTACCATAGATAATGGAAACAAATATTATGGATGCAGGGACACGCGAGACAGATTCAGGTTTTACTAGCCTAGATTACTATGTTTGCCTGGCGGACTATCAAAGCCACAAACAGCCACGGCTGTGTGGGGGAGAAGCCGACTTCTTGTGTAAGTCAAGGGAATGTGAGCATACAGGGGCTGCCTGGTGGAACCCAAACTCCTCATCAAATTCAGTACACAGCATTGGCCATATTACCAATTAGACAACCAAATACTATGACCCCAGAGGGTTCTCTAGATCCTCAAATTCTGAGTGACATTTTTAACTTCGGCAAGTTCTCAAAAGGGGGAAATTTCCCTATGTGGAATCATTTTTCCTCTTTTTCTCACATCCTGTACTATGCTTCTCCAATAGTTTCTCACCCTCAGCCTTCTGCTCTAGACTCTCTGCTATCACTCCCATCTTAGCAACCTGATTTCTCCTCTCCAATTACTAAATCAAAAACCCAAACCTCCGCTGGTTCTCAGAACATTGCCCCGTTGCTGAGGTAGCAGGTACCGAGGTACCCCTTCACCCACTCACTCCTCTCTTTTCCTGTCAGGGCCTGCACTAGGTCCCACCAAGTCCTCTAGCAAGCTAACCCAAAGCTCAAACCAGCTGAGAAGAGCCCTGAGACCCCTATCCACGATGTAATGAAAATGGCATTTAAAGTTGCTTTGTCATCACTGAAAAGAGGTTTCTAAGAATTTAAAGTCCCTCAAAGGCTTTTTGGAATATTTACTCCCATCTTCCCCTCTGCTATACCTGTTCTAATGCTCAAGTTTTGTTCTAGGGAAAATCCCAAACCCCTTTACCATTTTTCTTTTACATCTCTCTTTTCTCATTCTTAGATCCATGGAGCTGCTCTCAGCCTCGACTACCCCGTCTTCCCCCTCTGTACCAGGTCCACAGAAATGTCTTAAATGACCTTCTCCAGAAGTCTTCACCAAGGCTTACTTTAGGTCTTTCAGCAAAAGAGTCCCTCTGAAAGAGTTCAATGTACATAAACTTCCACTTTTCGTGTTGCCCTGTTCTACTTGGCCACTGGCTGGAAAAATCACCACCCCTAAGCTAGACACTGCCTTTCCAGTTTTTCACAAAATATGTGAACAAGGCCTCTGGCCTTGAGCTGGGGCTTCACCTAGATGCCTACATTTCTAAGATAAAAAAGTTAGCAACTGGTCTCCATGGTGACAGCTGGCAGGGAGAAAAAAAGAGACAAAAAAGCTCTCCCCTTCCAAGGTGTCCTTGAAAAGTTAACTTGCCCAGAACAGAGGAAAAAAAAAACAGAAACAAAAACTAATTTTTGTGAATTTCTGCAGACTGTGAACTTCTGAGCCCCTTCCCTTACATGTTGGGTACAAATTCTAAAACTACCAAAACTTGGGGTTCAGGGGATTAATTGATTACAACAGAAGCAATGCCCTCTAAATCCGGATGCAACCAAATAAGAATGTTTTCCTCACTTTGGTGCTATCTTAGGTGCATTTTCTTGTCCATTCCTAAAACAGTATAATTCTATACACTTTAACATTATTTATGTTTACATAAAATGGTCAATAGATGTGATTAATTATGTAATCATGCAGATGTTTTTCAGAGTGCTCTATCATGACGTAGGTTCATTTAAAGTTCAAATAGGGGGGCATACAACCCGGTTCCACCGGGAACCTGTATCCCTCACTTTGGCCATCCTATGAGGAATAATAATTGCTGAAGGGGTGGGCATAGGAACAACTGCCCTAGTCCATGAGACACAACAAAGACACAATTAGAAGCAGAAATAGACCAAAGCTTAAAGACATTAAAAACCGACATCACAGCTTTACAGGAATTTTAACCTCTCTCTCTCTGAAGTTGTTTTACAGAGCAGGCGAGTGTTGGACCTCCTCTTCATGAGAGAAAGTTGCCTTTTTGCTTGCATTGAGGGAAGAATGTTGTTTTTATGCCGACAATACTGGAGTTGTAAAAGAATCTATGAGTAAATTAAGAAAACGACTTGAAGAGCATCAAAGAGAGACAGAGGCCCCAGAAGGGAGGTTTGATTCTTTGTTCACATAGTCAACCTGGTTAACTATGCTTTTATCTGCCATGGCCAGTCCATTTATAATCCTCATATTATTGCTAACGGTAGGACCCTGTTTGCTCAACCGTGTAGTTTTCTTTCTAAACCAAATCGAACATGTTATTAAACCTAACCATACACTGTTCTCTCAATCTAATTTTACAGAAAAGTGGGGACAGAGTTGGTCTTAAAATACAGGAATATAGAGGATCTTCCACCTGCTGAGAAACTCAAAGGTCCATGCAGAAATGATCCCTGGAGAAGATGTAGGCAACTATGAAGGACCTGAGACAGCAAAAGTCTTCCATGGCAAACAACCTGCTCAGGATGAAGGGATGTGTCTGAATCAGGCACTCTCTTCTTTATAGAAGATGGACCAAAGCAGGCATTTGTTGAGCTGCTCCTGCATGCCTATGTTTGACATACCACTGTAACTTGTGAAAGTGTCACAGTAAGTAGGGGCAGCCTCCTTCTCATGGGAACCTTGGAAGCAACTGTTAGGACAAAGTTGTTGCCAAGGCAGTGACCTCATTCCGTTCCTAAAGGAAGTGACCTCACCTAACTTCCTTGGTGATGGAACTCTCTGAACTTGGAATCCAGGAAGCCAGGCACAAAGAGCCAGTCCCAGTCCAAGCCCCAGTGGTCAAACTTATTTTGATTTACCAAGGACAGACTCAGTCTTTCTTGGAACCTACTGATGTGAGGATGGCCAAATGCAAGGAAAGCTATGAATAGGGGCATTTCCTGAGAAAGCAGGCAGTGGCTCACCGCTGGCCCCTGACAACTTCACAGAGTTGGCCAAAAGACCAGATTTGAGACAGAACAGGCCATTTCCAGAGAACATAGTATGGCCCACCAGTCAGAGGACACTCCGGATAGTCACAGACCTACATGGGGGAAGGAGGTGCCTTTGTGGTGTGGGTGTGGGTTTGTGGTTTTGTCTCATGTTCTGAGAATAGGTATGAAAGGTGGTTTGTTTTGTTTGGAGTGAACTGTTTCTACTAAGTCGTTTGACAAGGTGAGTGTTTCTATGTCTGTGTATCCCACTATGTCCGTGGTTGTAGACATTAGAAAGGAGAATGCATCAATGAATATGTCCTATCTAGTAGAAAGCTTCCCAGCATTCATCCTGCCCTATTTATGAATGGACTGCAGCTTGCCTTATTGATGTGCAACACCTGCTATCTACCTAAGGTCCTGTTTTCTTCCTGAATTCTCGCCACTCTCCAGAATAGGCTCATGGTTTTGTGTTTAAGATATGTACAACCTTGAAGCTCTGTGACATGACCATGTACTGAATAGCTGAAGGGAATGGCGAGCATCTAAGAAAACTCAGATATCAGTGTGACCAGGAAAGTCTCAGTGAAGAAACCCTGCTTGGGGCCTTTTGTTTACCAATTCTTCTGTTGCCCTGAATGTCAGGAAGGTCTTTTCCTCAGTCCACCACTTTGTGAAGCCTGAAGAAAACAGTTTCCAAATGGAAATGAATGGGCATTACCTGTGGCTCTTTGCTTAATTGCTTTGGAATGGATGTGTCTGAATCAGCCTATTTGCCTTGTGTGAGGGTGTGGCTTAGATTCTCAGCTCCTGATGGATCTAAAGAAAGATCCCAGGTGTACATCCAAAACCAAAATGGCCAAAAAAGCAGTCCTTGTGGATGAAGTCTCTCGCCTCTTCTGTAACTTTCCTGACCTCCATCAAGTCAGAATAGGGATCCTTTGGTTCAAATGAGTTCTTCAAAGTCCTGCAGAGGCTAGCCCATAGTTGCTTGGGTTTTCTCAAGACTCCAATTCACATAAGGAATCCAAACCCCACAGTCAGTTGGCCTCAAATTGAAGAAGCGAAGCAGTATTAATGGGAGGCCTATTTGATCTCTCCTGGTTCACAAGAAGGGTGTCCAGGCCACCCTGACTTTAGGCAAATTAGGTGCAAGAGAGCTTATTTTGGACACGGTCTTGGGCTGTGCCCCTCATGGAAAACTTTTGCCAGAGGTCATTATGAGTGTCTATATGGAAAAAGATGAGCGCCACGTTGGAGTGTTTTGTTTTAAATTGTGGTCATTTGGGTGGCGGTTGGAAGAGATGACTTGGTCCACATGTTCTTGAACTCTGGTGTGATTCCCTTAGAATCTGAGTTCTCAAACTGACCTCAGAGAAGTATTGCTATGAATAGCGTTGAGATTTAAGGAAGCCAGGCATGAGTGTCGCCCTTGGAAACTAAGTTCTAGGCCCAGGATGGCTTTCCACAGAGCACTAGGCCTCTCAGCCAGGATACCACATGATTTTATTCTGAAAGATTTGGCACCCAGAGTTGAGAGTCAAAACTCATATGGACCTCACATTGTAGACCTCAATGGGAATAACATCATGTGATCTTTTGGCCACTCTTTGGGAAGCCTTACCTGTGAGTGTTCTCCAGAGCTTTCATTGAAATTAGCTTCCTAAAAATTTAATGGTTCCTGAAAGAATTGAAACTCACAGTGCCTCCAACTTCATCCTTGAAAAATGGCTAGAAAAATACCATAAAATTTTTGAAATTCCCATCACCAGGTGGCACTGGAGAACATTTGGATGTCCTGTTACTGATCATGAATATACCAGACAGTGCCTTGATTGACTGGGTTTCATGTAAATGGTGTAGAACAGAGATGCCAGTAAGTTGGACTCTGTTGAGTAGTTGGCCTAGAGCAGTGGTGGGCAGGTATGTGATAAAACATCTGTGGTGGGGCCATGTGGATCTTCCATTGGCATCCAAATGGCTTGTGACTGACATGGTGCAGCCAGCAGAACCTTCCATGTAAAGGCAACTTGTTATATGGAGAGTTTTCAGGACATTGTTCAGAATCAGGTTGCTATGGTCAAGGGGGCAAGCTATGTGGGATAGAATCCTGGTTCTTGTATCCTCCTGCAGAACCTGACCCACCACACATGACAGAACTCCCTCTTGCACTGTGACCCAATTGAACTCCTTTTATTTCGTGAAGCAAATACCAAACTCCCAGTGCAGCAGCAAGAAACACCATGAAAATGGAGGATGACCATATGGCTTCACAGTGCACATGGGGAGACCTTTAGCCCCCAGTGGCCACAGTTTACCTAAAAAGAGAATTTAGCACTGCTGCCTCATGTTCATTGGGAAATAAGAAAGCATGTCCTCCAGGTCTCATAGATGCAGACCAAGCTTTTATGGTCTCACTAGAAAGGAAGCTAAAGCTCCTGACAACAACATATTTTTCAAGTGCCCAATCTCACAGGCAGTTTCTCAAGAAGTCTCTATGCCAGCAGACCTCCATGTTTGTGGAGTGTTTACCCTTTCCCTTACCTTTGGAAACTCCTCTGCCACTTCCAAGGTTGTGGGCTCCTGAGCATATTCCATTCCAGATATTTGTTCACAGGTTTTCTAAATCTTCTCCTCTAATTGTGTCTTACTTGGGGCGAAGGTATTGTCAAGGCATTGTTCTGAATGAGAGTGGGAAGATTTTTGTGTAGCACATATTTACATACACATTGGATTCATTTTTCAATTTTCCATTCGAAATACTGAATCCTTGACACTAACCCATACCCTACTAGATTCTGACTACTAATTCTAACATAATGGAGAAAAATAACCCAAACAGAATAGAAATACTAGCACTTCATAGGAGGCATGGTGTATAGTTGGTCTTCCTATTTGCATGATATAGGGTTGGAGTTGTAAATCTTGTCAATTTTTTGTTGAAAGAGTTCTGCATGTGTTTTTAAAGTTAACACATATGTGAATTCCTGTCTCCCTTTTTCTGTAGCCAATTCAGCACATGTATTTTTATATGAACATATAGAATCCTACCTGGTATCACACCTGTATTCTTGAGAGGTGGCTAACTTGGCAGATACAAAGTGTGAGAAGAAATCACTCCTCCTAAACGCTTTTGGAACTGATAATTCAAATTATGAGTGAGCTTCTTAGTTAAAAAACATTATACATAAATCCATGTTCAGTAAAATTAATATTTTTGCATCTGTGGATGATATATATTTCACGATGAATTTTAATTGGCATATATATTGCTACTTTTTAATGTCTCTGTGTGTATTTTGTATATATATATATATATATATATATATATATATATATATACACTCTAGATTTGTCAAAATATGAAATATATGTATCTTATTATACACTCCCTAAATTCATTCATGTTCATGTATGTGGTTTTATATTCAACTTTTCATAAGATTATTTTCAGAAATATTCATCCATCTGAAATACATATTTGTTTTATAGTATTGAAAACTCACTTCAGTAAATGGTGCAAACAAATCCTTATATTTTTACAGTAACTGACCCACTTTAACATCAATGCAAGTAGATTCCTATGGGACATGATGTGTATTTTGGCGTTCATTTTTATACAACACTGGTACATTACTATTTCTTCAGTTTTTGTACATCATAGAATATACATTTCAGCCACAACTTCATAAATTTAAAGAAATTTGTAACACATTCTATCACTTCCTGCTTCAGAACATATGTATTCCTCTTTGTTTTTGACTGGTCATTTCATGAGACTTCTTTCCACACACATTACTGTCGATTTCCATTATCAATTTTGAAGCAAAATTCACACACTCTTTATGATGAACCACAACCGTAATATTACCATTGGATGTATAAATGGTTGGAATGAATGTATGTATATCAATATATGATTCCCTGTGTATTTTCAGATATCAATTTATTCCAATTTCTAAAGTTTGAACCAGTTGTATTATTTATTCGCAGTATGGACTATTCATGCATTATGTCTATATTCATACACACATGGTACACCTCTATGTATCCCCAATACTAATTTACACCTCTTCAAAATATTGCTCCAAGAAATGGTGGTAGAAATACTCATGTCACCTGATCTACATATACATTTTATCACAGTAATATTCTGGCCACAAAATGCAAAGTCACACTTACGATTGTACCAAAGCCTAAATGGAATGTGAGTATGGATTATGAAAATCACCCATGTCCAGGTTGCCTAATGCTCTCAAATGTCAATCCTATTGGTGACTACATATTTGTTTCTTCCTAAGATTATATATTCAATCTCAAGCCTGTTGAAAATGTCTATTGGTATCACTCATTTTATACTTTGCCTGATTTCCTTATGTCTCTATTGATATCTGCTTTCCTACATATTTTCCCCAGTTCATCATTGTGACTGACTCTTCACATGTGCTGACATTTACATTTTCTCTCTACCCAAAACCCTATTGCTAAAGAACTTTTTGTCCAAATCCTATACTCACACTTTTTTCTAATCTTACCAACTCTCTTCGTAATCTTACCAACTCTCCCTTTTTGAATGAATGTTCTCCTCAACATTCAATCATCTAAGGTACAAGATCCTATGCCATTGTGTATAGATTTATCTGAGACATCTGCACAGAACATAATTCAAAGCTAACTATCCCAATCAAGGACCCAATGACTTTCTGGGCTTTAAATCTTACTGAGATTTCTGTTTTCATACATATATTCCACCTCTATAATCTTATAAATATCGCAGGTTTCCAATACCATTATTCATCCAGCAGAATGATCCTAACCCAAATCAAACATGTTATTAACCCTAAACATACACGATTCCCTCAATCTACCTTTATAGAAGAGCAGGGACAGAGTTGGTCTTACAATACTGGAATGTAGGAGATCTTCAACCTGCAGAGAACCTCAAAGGTCCATGCAGAAATTATCCCTGGAGAAGATATAGGCAGATATGAAGGACCTCAGAGAGCAAAAGTCATCTTCCATGACAAACAACCAGGTAAGGATGAAGGGATGTGTCTGAAGCAGTCTCTCTCTTCTTAATGTAGAGAAGATGGACCAAACCAGGCCTGTGTGGAGAGCTGTTCCCGGGTGCCTATGGTTGATATTCCATTTTAACTTGTGAAAGTGTCAAAGGAAGTAGGGGCAGCCTCCATCTCATGGACCCTTCGAAGCAACTGTTAGGACAAAGTGGTTGCCAAGGCAGTGACCTCATTCAGTTCTAGAGGAAGTGACCTACGTCACTTTCTTGTTGATGTAACACTCTGAACTTTGGATCCAGGAAGCCAGGCACTCTGAGGCAGGCCCAGTCCCAGTTGCAGTGGTCTCACATGTTTGGATTAACCAAGGACAGAGTCAGTCTTTCTTGGCAACTACTGAATTGAAGATGGACAAATGCCAGGAAAGCTCTGAAGAGGGGCTTTTTTTTTTGATAAAGCAGGCAGTGGCTCACCGCTGGCTCCTGACAACTTCACAGTTTTGGCCAAGGAGACCAGATCTGACATACGACAGCCCATTTCAGGGGAACATAGTATGGTCCACCAGTCAGAGGATGCTCCGGATAGTCACAGACCTACTTGGGGAAAGAAGGTGCCTTTTTGGGTGTGTTTGTGTGTTAGTGATTTTGTCTCATCTTCTAAGAATATGTAGGAAAGTCGGTTTGTTTAATTTGGAGTGGCCTGTTTCTAGTAAGTGCTTTGAGAAGGTGAGTGATTCTGTGTATCCCACTGTGTCCGTGGTTGTAGACAATAGAAAAGAGAATGCATCAAAGGATGTGTCCTGTCTAGTAGAAATCTTCACAGCATTCATCTTGTCCAATTTATGAATGGACTGCAGCTTACCTTATAGATGGGCAACACCTACTACCTTTCTACATTCCTGATTTCTTCCTGAATTCTGGCCACTCTCCCATAGGCTCATGGTTTTGTGTTCAAGATATGTATCTCCTCCACAATCTGGGACATGGCCATGTACTGGATAGCTGAAGGGAATGGTGAGTATCACAGAAAACTCAGATATCAGTGTGACCAGGAAAGTCTCAGTGGAGAAACTCTGCTTTGGGAATTTGCTTTTCTATTGTTCTGTTGCCCTGAATGTAAGGAAGGTCTTTGCCTAAGGCCACACCTTTCCAAAGCCTGAAAATATCAGTTTTCAAATGGAAATAAATGGGCATCACCTGTGGATCTTTGCTTAATTGCTTTGCAAAGGGATATGTCTGAATCCACCTCTTAGTGCAGTGTGAGTCCATGGCTCAGATTCTCAGCCCTGATGGATCTAAAGAAAGATCCCATGTGTGCATCCAATTCCAAAATGGCCAAAAGAGCAATCATTGTGGATGAAGTCTCTTGTTTTCCTCTGTAAGGTTCCTGATCTCCATCAAGTGAGAAGAGGGATCCTTTGGGTCAACTGAGTCCTTCAAGCCCTGCAGAGGCTAGCCCATAGGTGCTTGGGTTTTCTCATGACTCCAAATCACATAAAGAAACTATACCTGACAGTCACTATGCCTCAAATTGGAGAAGTGGAACAGTATTAATGGCAGGCATCTTTGATCAGCCCTGGTTCACAGGAACAGTGTCCAGAAACACTGACTTTAGACAAATGAAGGGCAAGGGAGTTTATTTTGACATTGTCTTGTGCTGTGTGCCTCATGGAAACTTCCAGCCAAGGTTATGATTAGTGTCTATATGGAAGAAGATGAGGGGCATGTGTGAGTGTTTTGGTTTTAATTCTGGTCATTTGTGTGGCGGTTGGAAGAGATGACTGGGTCACCAGGGATTGAACCCTGGTGTGTTTCCCCTTAGAGACTGAGTTCTGAAACTGACCTCAGAGAAGTATTGCCATCAATTGTGTTGGGATTTTAGGAGGCCACGCATGAGAGTCGCCCTTGGAACCTGAGATCTAGGACCAGGGTGGCTTTCCACAAAGAACTGGGAATCTCAGCCTGGATATCACATGATTTTATTCTGAAAGACTTGGCAGCCATAGTTGAGAGTCAAAACACATAGGACCTCACATTGTAGACCTCAATGGTCCTGGCTTCAAGTGACCTTTTGTCCACTCTTTGGAAAGCCTTGCCTGTGAGAGTTCTCCAGAATTTTCTTTGAATTGAGCTTTCTCAACATTTAATGGTTCCTGAATAATTGAAATTCACAGTGCATCCAATGTCATCCTTGAAAAATGGCTAGATAAATACCATGAAATTTTTGAAATTCCCATGACCAGGTGGCACTCCAGAAACATTCGATGTCCTATTGCTTATTATGAGTGTACCAGACAGTTCCTTGATTGACAGGGTTTTCTGAAAATTGTTTAGAACAGAGATGCCAGTAATTTGTAGCCTGATGAGTAGTGGGCGTAGAGCAGTGGTGGGCAGGTGTGTGATAAAATATCATGGTGGGTCCATGTGGATCTGCCATTGGCTTCCAAATGGCTTGTGACTGACATAGTGCAGACTTCAGACCCTTATATGTAAAGGCATCTTGTTCTATGGCGAGGTTTCAGGGCAATGTTCAGAATCAGGTTGCTATGGACAAGGGAGCAATCTTTGAGAGATAGAAGTCTGGTTTGTGCATTTTCTTGCAGACCATAACCCACCACACATGACAGAACTCTCTCCAGCACTGTTTCCCAGTTGAACTCCTTGTATTTCGTGAAGCATGTACCAAACTCCAAGTGCAGCAGCAAGAAACACCACGAAAAGTGGAGGATGACCAAATTGTTTCACAGTCCACACGGGGAGAAAATAAACCCCCAGGGGCTACAGTTTATCTACAAAGAGAGAAATCAGCAGTGCTGCCTTGTGTTCATTGGAAAATAAGAAACTTTGTCCTCCAGGTCACATAGATGCAGACCCAGCTTTGAGGGTATCACTACAAAGGAAGCTTAACTCCTGACAAAAACCTATATATCATTGCCCAACCTCAGTGGCAGTTTCTCTAAAAGTTTTAGGCATGCAGAGCTCCGTGTTTGTGGAGTGTGTACCGTGTTCTTACTTTTGGAAACTCTTATACCACCTCCAAGTTTGTGCACTCCTGAGCATTTTCCATTCCAGAAATGTAATCACAGATTTTGCAACTTTTCTTCTCTAATTGTGTCTTACTTGGGGCGAAGATAATTTCAAGGCATTGTTCTGGATGAGAGTCAGAAGATTTGTTTTAGCACATATTTGCATACACATTGGATTAATTTTCCTATTTTTCCATTCGAAATTCTGAATCCCTGACACTAACCCATATTCTAATAGACTCTGACTACTAATTCTAATATGAAGGAGAAAAATAACCCAAACAGTACATAAATACATGCAGTTCAGGGTTGGACTTGCCTTTTGCATGATAAAGGGTAGGTATTATGAATCTAGTCAATTTTTAATTGAAATAGTTCTCCATGTGTTTTGAAAGTTAACAAATATGTGAATTACTGTCTCCCATTTTCTGGAGCCTATTCAGCACATGTATTTTTATATGCACAAATAGAATCCTACACGGTATCACACGTACATTCTTTTGAGTTACATGACTTGGCAGATACAAATTGTGAGAAGTGATCACTCGTCCTAAACGCTGTTAGAACTGAAAATTCAACCTATGGGTGAGCTTCCCAGTGGAACAACATTATACATAAACCCATGTTCAGTAAAATGAATGTTTTTGCATCTTTATGATATATATTTCATGATGAATTTCGATTGGCATATATATTGCTATTTTTTAATTTCTGTGTTTGTGTGTGTGTGTGTGTGTATATACTCTCCAGATTTTTAAAAATATGAAAATTATGTGTCTTATATACACTCCCTAAATTCATTCATGTTCATGTATGTGGATTAATAATCAACTTTTCACAAGATTATTCTTAGAAATACTCAAACACCTGAAATACATATTTGTTTCCTAGTACTGAGAACTAACTTCAGTGAAAGGTGCATACAAATTCTAATATGTCTACATTAACTGACCCAGTTGAACATCAATGCATGTTGGTTCCTATGGGACACGATGTGTATTTTGACGTTAATTTTTATTCCACACTGGTACATTACTATTTCTTCAGTTTATGCACATCTTAGCATATATATTTCATTCACTAGTTAGCAAATTTATAGGCATTTGTTTCACTTTCAGTCACTTCCTGCTCCAGAACACATGTATTTCTCTATGTTTCTTGACTGGTCTATTCATGAGACTTTTTTTCCAAATATATTGTTTTCGATTTCCATAATCAATTTTGAAGAAAAACTCACACACCCTTCATGATTAACCATAACCATAAGATAATCATTAGATATATAACTGGTTGGAATTAATGATTGTATATCAATATAACATTTCTTATATATTTTCAGATATCCATTCAATCCATTATTTAAAGTGGATCTAGTTATATTATTTATTCACAGTATTGTCTATTCATGCATTATGTCTATATTAATAGAAACAGGGTACACCTATTTGTACCCCCATACGAATTTATAAATCTTCAAAATATTGCTCTCAGAAATGGTGGAAGAAATACTCATGTCACCTGATCTACATACACATTTTATCACAGAAATATTCCGGACACAAAAAGCAAAGGTCACACTTACAATTGTACCAAAGCCTAAATGAAAAGATAGCATCCATTACTAAAATCATCCATGTCCAGGTTGCCTAATGCTCTCAAATATCAATCCTATTGGTGACTACATATTTGTTTCTTCCTAAGATTATATATTCAACTTCAAACCTGTTGAAAATGTCTAACCCTATCACACACTTTATACTTTGCTTGATTTCCTAATGTCTCTATTGATATCTGCTTTCCTACATGTTTTCCCCAGTTCATCATTGTGACTGACTCTTCACATGTGCTGACATTTACATACACTCTCTACCCGAAACCCTATTGCTGAAGAACTTTTGGTCCAAATCCTATGCTCACTCTTCTTTCTAAATCTACCAACTACCTTCCTAATCCTACCGACTATCGGTTTTTGACTGGATGCTCTCTTCAACATTCAATCATCCAAGGTACAAGGTCCGATGCCAGTGTATATTGATTTATCTGAGACATCTGTGCAGCACATAACTCAAAGTTAAGTATCCCACTCAAGTCCCCAATGCCCTTCTGGGCTTCAAATCTTACCTAGATTTCTGCTTTCATACTTATATTTCACATGTATACTCTTGTAAATATCGTAGGTTGCCAATACCATTATTCATCCCGCAGAATGATTCGTAACCCAAATCGAACTTGTTATTAACCCTAACCATACACTGTTCCCTCAATATAACTAACTTAAGAGCAGCGACAGAGTGGGTCTTACAATATAGAAATGTAGAAGATCTTCCACCTGCTTAGAACCTCAAAGATCCATGAAGAAATGATCCTTGGAGAAGATGTAGGCAGCTATGTAGGACCTGAGAGAGCAATAGTCATCTTCCATGCAAACAACCTGGTCAGGATGAATTGATGTGTCTGAATCAGCCTCTCTCTTCTTAATGTAGAGAAGATGGACCAAACCAGGCCTCTGTGGAGAGCTGTTAAGGGTGCCTATAGTTGATATACCATTATAACTTCTGAATGTGTCACAGGATGTTGGGGCAGCCTCTATCTCATGGGAACCTTGGAAGCAACTGTTAGGACAAAGTGGTTACCAAGGCAGTGACCATATTCAGTTCCTGAAAGAAGTGACCTCACTTCACTTCCTTGGTGATGGAATTCTCTGAACTTGGGATCCAGGAAGCCAGGCACCCAGAGCCAGTCCCACTCCAGACCCAGTGGGCTAACTTGTTTGCTTTTCCCAAAGACATAGTCAGTCTTTCTTGGTACCTGCTGATGTGAGGATGGCCAAATGCCAGCAGAGCTCTGAAGAGGGGCCTTTCCTGAGAAAGCAGGCAGTGGCTCACTGCTGGCTCCTTACAACTTCACGGAGTTGGACATTGAGACCAGATGTGAAACAGGACAAGCCATTTTGGGGGAACATAATATGGCCCACCAGTCAGAAGACACTCCGGATAGTCACAGACCTATTTGGGGGAAGGAAGTGCCTTTGCCGTTGTAGGTGTGAGTTTGTGGTTTTTTCTCATGTTCTGAGAATAGGTAGGAAAGGTGGTTTGTTTGGTTTGGAGTGGACTGTTTCTAGTAAGTCGTTTTACATTGTGAGTGTTTCTATGTCTGTGTATCCCACTGTATCCATGGTTGTAGACATTAGAAAAGAGAATGCACCAATGGATGTGTTGTCTCTAGTTGAAAGCTTCCGCAATTCATACTGCGCAATTGATGAATGCACTGCAGCTTGCCTTATGGATGGGCAACATCTACTATCTTCTAAAGTTCCTGTTTTCTACGTGAATTCTGGCCACTCTCCAGAATAGACTCATGGTTTTGTTTCCCAGATATGTAACACCACAAGGCTCTGTGACATGGCCATGTTCTGGAGAGCTGAAGGGAATGAGATCATCTCAGAAAACTCAGATATCAGTGTGTGCAGTAAAGTCTCAGTGGAGAAACACTTCTTTGGGCCATTTGCTTAATTCTATTTCTATTACCCTAAATGTCAGAAAGGTCTTTGCCTCAGGCCACCCCTTTGTGTAGCCTGAAAAACACTGTTTTCATATGGAAATGAATGGACCCCACCTGTGGCTCTTTGCTTAATTTCTTTAGAATGGGATGTGTCTGAATCAGCCTCTTGTCCTTGTATGAGGTTGTGGCTTAGATTCTCAGCACCTGATGGATCTAAAGAAAGATCCCATGTTCTTCCAAAACTAAAATGTCCAAAAGAGCAGTCATTGTGGATGAATATTTTTGCCTTCTTGTTTTAGGTTCCTGAACTCCATCAAGTGAGAATAGGGATCCTTTGGGTCAAATGAGTTCTTGAAATCCCTGCAGAGGCTAGCCCATATGTGCTTGGATTTTCTCATGAATCCAAATCACATAAAGAATCTATACCCTACAGCCAGTAGGCTGAAATTGGAGAAGTGGAACACTTTAACAGCAGGAATATTTGATCACTCCTGGTTCACAGGAAGAGTGTCCAGGCCACCATGATTTTAGGCAAATAAGGGGCAAGTGAGCTTATTTTGGACACTACCTTGGGCTCATAGAAACCTCCAGCTAGAGGTTATGATGAGTGTCTACGTGGAAGAAGATGATGGCCCTGTGGGAGTGTTTTGATTTTAATTGTGGTAATTTTTGTGGTGGTTGGAAGGGATGACTGGGTCCACCTGGGCTTGAACTCTGGTGTGATTCCCCTTAGAGACTGCATTCTGGAATTGACCTCAGAGAAGTATTGCCATGAATTGTGTTGGGATTTTAGGAGGACACACATAAGACTCACTCTTGGAAACTGAGATCTATGCCCAGTGTGGCTTTCCACAGAGGCCTGGGAATCTCAGCCAGGATATCACATGATTTTATTCTGAAAGACTTGGCAGCCATAGATGAGAGTCAAAACATACATGGACCTCACATTGTAGACGTGAATTGGCCTGGCTTTATGTGACCATTTGGTAACTCTTTGAGAAGCCTTGACTTTGAGAGTTCTCCAGAGCTTTCATTGAAATGAACTTTCTCACACTTAATGGTTCCTGAATGAATTGAGACCCACAGTGCCTCTAACTTCATTTTTGAAAAATTGCTAAATAAATACCATGAAATTTTTTAAATTCCCATGACCAGGTGGAACTGCAGAAAATTTGATGTCCTGTTGCTTATCATGTGTATACCAGACAGTGCCTTGTTTAACTGGGTTTCATGAAAATGATGTAGAACACGAGATGCCAGTAATTTGGAGCCTGCTGAGTAGTGGGCCTAGAGCAGTGGTGGGAAGGTGTGTGAAAAAACTTCATGGAGGGGCTATGTGGATCTGCCATTGGCTTCCAAATGGCTTGTGACTGATATAGTGCAGACATGAGACCCTTATATGTAAAGGCATCCTGTTATATGGAGAGTTTTAAGGGCAATGTTCAGAATAAGTTTACTATGGTTACTGGGGCAAGCTCTGTGGGATAGAAGCCTGGTTGGTGCATTCTCCTGCAGACCCTGACCCACCACAAGTGACAGAACTCCCTCCAGCACTGTATCCCAAATGAACTTCTTATATTTTGTGAAGCAAATACCAAATTCCCAGTGCAGCAGCAAAAAACACCATGAAAAGTGGAGGATGACCAAATGTCTTCACAGTCCCCACTGGGAGACACTTAGAATCCAGTGGCCACAGTTTACCTACAAAGAGAGAATTGAGCACTGCTGCCTCATGTTCATTGGAATATAAGAAACCATCTCTTCCCGGTCACATAGATGCAGACCCAGCTTTGATGGTCTCACTACGAAGGAAGCTAAAGCTCATGACAGCAACATATATTTCAGGATCCCAACCTCAGAGGCCATTTCCCAAGAATTCTTAGGCCAGCAGAGCTCCTTGTTTGTGGAGTGTTTACCCTGTCCTTTACTTTTGGAAACTCCTCTACCACCTCAAAAGTTGTGAACTCCCGAGCATATTCCATTCCATGTATGTATTCCTAGATTTTTACACTTTTCAACTCTAATTGTGTCTTACTTGGGGCGAAGGTAATGTCAAGGCATTGTTCTGGATGTGAGTGGGAAGATTTTTGTGTAGCACATATTTACATACACATTGGATTCATTTTCCAATTTTCCATTTGAAATACTTAATCCCTGACACTAACCTGTACCCTACTAGTCTCTGACTAATAATCCTAAAATGATGGTGAAAAATAACCCAAAAAGAATAGAAATACAAGCAGTTCAGAGGAGGCATGGTGTATAGTTGGAATTGCTTTTTGCATTATATAATGTAGGAGTTTTAAATCTAGTCAATTTTCTGTTGAAATAGTTCTAGATGTGTTTTTAAAATTAACAAATATGTGAATCCCTGTCTCCCTTTCTCTGTAGCCTATTCAGCACATGTATTTTTATATGCACATATAGAATCCTACCTGATATCACTTGTACACACATGTGAGGTGGCTGAATTGGCAGATGCAAATTGTGAGAAGAGATCACTCCTCCTAAACGCTGTTGGAACTGAAAATTCAACCTACGGGTGAGCTTCCTAGTTGAATAACATTATACATAAATCCATTTCAGTAAAATGAATATTTTTCGATCTTTGGATTATATATATTTGATGAAGATTTTCGATTGGCATATATATTGCTACCTTTTTTTTTCTTTTATTGGTTGCTCAAAACATTACAAAGCTCTTGACATATCATATTTCATACATTAGATTCAAGTGGGTTATGAACTCCCATTTTTACTCCAAATATAGAATGCAGAATCACATCAGTTACACATCCATATTTTTACATAATGTCTTATTTGTTACTGTTGTATTCTGCTACCTTTCCTATGCCCTACTATCCCCCCTCCGCTCTCTTCCCATCTTCTCTCTCTACGCTACCTACTGTAATTCATTTCACTTATTGTTTATTTTTCCATTACACTCACAACCTCTTATATGTATTTTTTTTGTAACAATAAGGGTCTCCCTCCATTACCATGCAATTTCTCTTTTCTCTACCTTTCCCTCCCACCTCATGTCTCTGCTTAATGTTAATCTTTTCTTCAGGCTCTTCCTCTCTGCTCTGTTCTTAGTTGCTCTCATTATATCAAAGAAGTCATTTGGTATTTGTTTTTTGGGGATTGGCTAGCTTCACTAAGCATAATCTGCTCTAGTGCCATGCATTTCCCTGCAAATTCCATTATTTTGTCATTTTTTAGTGCTGTGTAATCCTCCATAGTATATAAAAAAAAAAACATTTTTTTTTATCCATTCATCTATTGAAGGTAATCTGGGTTGGTTCCACAGTGTAGCAATTGTGAATTGTGCTGCTATGAACATCGATTGGCAGTATCCCTGTAGTACGCTCTTTTAAGGTCTTCAGGGAATAGTGCGAGAAGGGCAATAGCTGGGTCAAATGGTGCTTCCATTCCCGGCCTTCCCAGGAATCTCCATACTGCTTTCCAAATTGGCTGCACCAGTTTCAGTCCCATCAGCAATGTACAAGAGTACCCTTTTCCCCACATCGTTGCCAGCACTTGTTGTTGTTTGACTTCATAATGGCTGCCAATCTCACTGGATTGAGATGGTATTTTAGGGTGGTTTTGATTTGCATTTCTCTGACTGCAAGAAATGGAGAGCATTTTTTCATGTACTTGTTGATTGATTCTATGTCCTCCTCTGAGAAGTGTCTGTTCAGGTCCTTGGCCCATTAGGTTATTTGTTATCTTATTGTCTAATTATTTGAGTTCTTTGTATACTTTGTATACTCTGGATATTAGGGCTCCATCTGAAGGGTGAGGAGTAAAAATTTGTTCCCATGATCTAGGCTCCATATTTACCTCTCTTATTGTTTCTCTTTCTGAGAAAAAAATTTTCAGTTTAAGTAACTCCCATTTGTTGATTCTTGTTATTAACTCTTGTGCTATGGGTGTCCTATTAAGGAATTTGGAGCCTGACCATACAATATGTAGATCGGAACCAACTTTTTCTTCTATCAGATGCAGAGTCTCTGATTTGAATCTAGCTCCTTGATCCACTTTGAGTTAACTTTTGTGCATGGCGAGAGAAAGGGATTCAGTTTCATTTTGTTGCATATGGATTTTCAGTTTTCCCAACACGATTGGTTGAAGATGCTATCCTTCCTCCATTGCAAGCTTTTAGCTCCTTTATCAAATATAAGATAGTTGTAGCTTTTTGGATTAGTCTCTGTGTCCTCCATTCTGTACCATTCGTCCACCCACCTGTTTTGGTACCAGTACCATGCTGTTTTTGTTATTATTGCTCTGTAATATAGTTTGAAATCTGGTATCGCTATACCGCCTGATTCACACTTCCTGCTTAGAATTGCTTTTGCTATTCTGGGTCGTTTATTTTTCCATATGAATTTCATGATTGGTTTATCTATTTCTACAAAAAATTCATTTGGGATTTAGATTGCCATTTCATTAAACCTACAGACAACTTTTTAGTAATATCGCCATTTTGATGATGTTAGTTCTGCCTATCCATGAACAGGGTATATTTTTCAATCTTCTAAGATCTTATTCTACTTCTCTTTTTAGGGTTCTGTAGTTTGCATTGTATAAATCTTTCACCTCTTTTGTTAGGTTGATTCCCAAGTATTTAATTTTTTATGAGGATATT
This sequence comes from Callospermophilus lateralis, assembly GCF_048772815.1. NCBI lineage: Eukaryota > Metazoa > Chordata > Mammalia > Rodentia > Sciuridae > Callospermophilus > Callospermophilus lateralis. Next base: position 5,627 of record NW_027512668.1, on the reverse strand, counting down.
GTGAATGCAGTGTTTTTCCTCATTTTCATTTCAGAAGTTTTGTCGCTGATATACAGAAATGCCTTTGATTTATGCATGTTGATTTCATTTCCAGCCACATTGCTGAATTCATTTATTAGTTCTAGTAGTTTTTTTCTGTAGACCCTATTGGGTCTTCTATGTATAGAATCATGTCATCTTCAAATAGTGATAATTTAAGTTCTTTTTTTCCTATTTTTATGTCTTTAATGTCTTTCAACTTTCTAATTGCTCTGGCCAGTTTTTCGAGAACTATATTGAATAGAAGTGGTGATAGAGGACATCCCTGTCTTGTTCCAAATTTTAGAAAGAATGCCTTCAATTTTTCTCCATTCAGAATGATGCTAGCCTGAGGCTTAACATAGATAGTTTTTACAATGTCGAGGTATGTTCCTTTTATCCCTAGTTTTTCTAATGTTTTGAACGTAAAGGAATGCTCTACTTTTTCTAATGGTTTTTCTGCATCTATCAAGATCATCTTATGGTTCTTATTTTTAAGTCTATTGATGTTGTGAATAACATTTATTGATTTCCATATATTGAACCCTCCTTGCATCTCAGGGATGAATCCTAGTTGATCATGGTGCACAATTTTTTTGATGTGCCTTTGTATCCAAATCACCAGAATTTTAATGAAAATTTTTGCATCTAGGTTCATCAGAGATATTGGTCTGTTGTTTTCTTTCATTGAGGTGTCTTAGTCTGGTTTCAGAATCAGGGTGATGTTGGCCTCATAGAATGAATTTGGCAGAGCTCCCTGTTTTTCTATTTTCTGAATAACTTGAAAAGTATTGGTATTAATTCTTCTTTAAAGGTTTTGTAAAACTCCGCTGTATACCCATCCGATCCTGGGCTTTTCTTGGTTGGTAGTAGTTTGATTGCCTCTTCTATTTCATCGATTGATATTGGTCTGTTCAAATTGTGTGTATCCTCCTGACTCAGTCTAGGCAAATCATATGACTTAACAAATGTATCAATGTCTTCACTATTTTCTATTTTATTGGAATATAGGTTTTCAAAATAATTTCTAATTGTCTTCTGTATTTATGTAGCATCTGTTGTGATATTGCCTTTTTCATCCCGTATGTTAGTAATTTGAGTTCTCTCTCTTCTTCTCCTCGTTAGCATGGCTAAGGGTCTGTCAATCTTATTTATTTTTTCGAAGAACCAACTATTAGTTTTGTTAATTTTTTAATAGTTTCTTTTGTTTCAATTTCGTGATTTACTCTCTGATTTTAATAATTTCTTGCCTTCTGCTACATTTGCTGTTGTTTTGCTCTTCCTTTTCTAGGGCTTTGAGATTAAGTGAGAGCTCATTTATTTGTTGTTTTTGTTTTTTTCTTTTTTTGAGGAATGACCTCCAGGCGATGAATTTGCCTCTTGAATCTTGTTTCATTGTGTCCCATTGAATCTGATATGTTGTGTCTGTATTTTCATTTATCTCTAAGAATTTTTTGATTTCCTCCTTTATGTCTTCTGTAACCCATTGATCATTCAGTAACATATTGTTCATTTTCCATGTGATGTAGGATTTTTCCTTCCTTCTTTTACCGTTGGTTTCCAGTTTCATTCCATTGTGATCAGAAAAAAATTCATGGTATTATCTCCACCCCTTTATATTTACTGAGTGTTGCCCTATGGCATAATATATGGTCTATTTTTGAGAAGGATCCATGTGCTGGTGAGAAAAAAGTATATCCACTTGATGATGGTTGATATATTCTATATATGTCAGTTAAGTCTAGGGTATTGATTGTGATATTGAATTCTATATTTTCTTTATTCAACTTTTGTTTGGAGGATCTGTCCAATGGTGAGAGAGGTGAGTTGAAGTCTCCCATAATTATTGTGTTGTGGTCTATTTGATTCTTGAACTTGAGGAGAATTTGTTTTATTAATGTTGCAGCACCATTATTTGCTGCGTAAATATTGATAATTGTTATTTCTTGTTGGTGAATGGTTCCTTTCAACAGTATATAATGTCCTTCCTTATCCCTTTTGATTAAATTAGTCTTGAAGTCGATTTTATTCCATATGAGGATGGCCACCCCTGCTTGCTTACAAGGACCGTGTGCATGGTATAAATTTTCCCAACCTTTCACCTTCAGCCTGTGTATGTCTTTTCCATTCAGATGTGTCTCCTGGAAGCAACATATTGTTGGATTTGTTTTTTTTAATCCACGTTACAAGTCTATGTCACTTTATTGGAGAGTTTAAGCCATTAAAGTTTAGAGTTAGTATTGATATATGGTTTGTATTGCCACCCGTCTTTGATTATTTATCTTTTTTTTTTAATTTAGTTTGTTTATCCATGATTAACTTTTCCCCCGCCCTCTGTCATTAATGAGGCACTTCCCACTGATGGTTTTCTTTGTTGATATTCATTTTTTCCTCGTGTAGTGTTTTCCTTAAGATGCTTTGCAATGCTGGTTTTCTGGCTGCAAGTTCTTTTAGCTTTTGTTTATCACGAAATGTTTTTATTTCGTTGTCTTACCTGAAGCTTAATTTTGCTGAATACAGATTTCTTGGTTGGCATCCATTGTTTTTAAGTGTTTGAAATACGTTGTTCCAGGATCTTCTCACTTTCAGCGTCTGTGATGAAAAATCTGTTGTTAACATTTTTGGTTTACCCCTGATTTTAATCTGCCTCCTTTCTCTTGTAGCTTTTAATATTTTCTCTTTGTTCTGTATATTGGATATCTTCATAACAATGTGTCTTGGCATTGGTCTACTGTGATTTTGTGTGCTCGGTGTCCTGTAAGCATCTACAATTTTTTTTATCCCTTTCCATTTTTATTTCTGGAAAGTTTTCTGTAATTATTTCATACAGCAGGTTACTCATTCCCTTGGTTTGAATCTCTGTACCTTCCTCTATCCAGATGACTCATTAGTTTTTTTTTTTCTTATGTTATCCCATATCTCTTGGATGTTTTTCTCATGACTTTTTACCAGCATTTCTTTGTTGGCTAGACTTTTTTCAAGATGATATATTTTGTCTTCATTACCTGACATTCTGTCTTCTACTTGCTCCACTCTGTTAGTGATACTCTCAATTGAGTTTTTAATTTGTTTTATCATTTCCTTCATTTCTAGAATTATTGTTTGATTTTTTTTATAATCTCTATCTCCTAATTAAGATGCTTAATTTCTTTTTATATCTGTTTATGTAATTCATTTTCAATGTGTTCTTTCACTGTTTGGTTTTGATGTCTCGTATCCTCTTTAAGGTTCCATTCCATCTGTCTAAGGTATTTCTTGAGTTCTTTATATGACCATTTTTCTGATGACTCTAGGTCCTTCTGAATATTTAGGCTGTCCATCATTGTTTGTACTCCTTTTCTTCCTTGCTTTTTTATGCTGCTCATGTTACTTCTTGTTTTGTTTGACTGCTGAGTTACTGCTTACTCTTATAAATTTATTTGATGTTGGGAGGAAAGATATTAGAAGGGAAGGGAAGAAGTCACTAAAGAGAATGAGAGTAGACAGGTAGAATTCAAGGAAGGGAGAATAAGAAAATTGAAAAGAAATGAAAAGACAAAAGAAAAAAATAGAAAATAAAGAAAGAAAAAAAATTTAAATAATAATTATAATTAAAAAATGAAAATTAAAATTTAAAATAATATTAATAATAATAATGATAAAATAATAAATAAAAAAATAAAAACATTAAAAAAGTTAAAGAACAACAACAACAAAAATGAAAATGAAAGAAATATAAAAAATATAAATTAAAAAAATAATAATAATACATGCAGTCATAGAGTTCAATTAACTTCTCTTTCAGTATGTGGAGCTGTGTGCACTGGGCCAAGCTCCTCCTCTGAATAAGTGGGAACCAATCACTGTGCAGCAGCTTTTCCTCCCAAACTTGGCGGATCTCCAATCCTGAGTGCCTAGGGCCTTCTCTTGTGCTTCCTCAAGCCATGCCCTGATCACCTGTGACGCTCACCACAATAGTGGTTACAAGTCAGAACTCTACTCCTGGCAGCCCTGTTTTCATGAACGCCTGTGCACACTCTACCTGTTTGCCTCCCTCAGACCCTAAGTTTGTAGAGCTTGGGGCTGAGGACCCCCAGCGAATTTTCTTGCCCTCTGGGAGCCACACCACCGGTAAGTGGTGTAAGAGACCTCAATTGTCAGCACTTGTGGGATCAGGAGCCCGGAATTCCACGCCGCTAGTCCCGAGCCAATCCAGATTCCCTAGGTCTGGCTATCGCGCTCACGGGAGAGCTGGAAGAGGCCCTTACGGCAGAGCTGGGAGGGGCCCTTAAGGTTTCCCCGCTGTGTTGAGAGAGATGGCTAGGGGATTACACACCTGTCACGCTGGTTTCAATGAAGTTATCTCCTCTGAGCGTGACATCATTTCTATGCTATGGTGGTATCCCATGCAAATGGTGACCGTTTGTTCCCTTTGCAAGGTAACCAACGCAACGGGTGGGTCCTGAGTGTCTCTCCCAAGCGCCGTTTCAATCCTGTGGCCACTGCCTTTGAAGGCTTGGTTGGCTTTTACCTCTGAAAGTTCAGAAGGGCCGAACAGTTATTTCAGAGGGATCTTAGTGCTGAGTCACGAGAACCAGGCAAACCGGAGGTTGAATGCAGCCGATCCAGGCTCGGTGTGTGTTCTGAGGGGCCCAGAATGTTCGCACCAGATCCACATTAGGTCAACATTGCCTAGTGATTCTGAGCAAACAGCATTTAGACAGTTTACGACTCCCGATGCCCGCGCAGCTGAAGAGGTCAGAGACTTGATTTTTCCATGCCTGCCTTCATGATGGATTTCCTGTATTGCTACTTTTTTATATCTGTGCATGTGAGTGTGTATGTATGAGAGTGTATATATATATATATATACACTCTCCAGATTTTTTAAAATATGAAATATATGTGTCTTATTATACACTCCCTAAATTCATTCATATTCATATATGTGTATTTATAATCAACTTTCCACAAGATTATTCTCAGAAATAATCATCCACCTGAAATACATATTTGTTTTCTAGTACTGAAAACTAAATTCAGTGAAAGGTGCAAACAAAACCTAATATTTCTACAGTTACTGAGCTAGTTTAACATCAATGCAAGTATATTCTTAGGGGACATGATGTGTATTTTGATTTTCATTTTTATTCAACACTTATACGTTACGATGTCTTCAGTTTATGCACATCATAGGATATATATTTCATTCAAAAGTTAGAAAATTTATAGGCATTTGTTTCACGATCAATCACTTTCTGATTCAGAACACATGATTCTTCTATGTTTCTTGACTGGTCTTTTCATGAGACTTCTTTCCAAACACATTATTTTCGTTTAACATCATCACTTATAAAGCAAAACTCAAACACCCTTCATGATAAACCATAATCCTAATATTACCATTAGATATATAACTGGTTGAAATGAATGATTATATATCAATATAAGATTTCTTATATATTTTCAGATTTCAATTCAATCCATTATTTAAAGTGGAACCAGATACATTATTTATTCATATTATCGTCTATTCATGCATTATCTCTATATTCATAGACACAGGGTACACCTCTTTGTACCCCTAATACTAATGTATATGTCTTCAAAATATTGCTCCCAGACATGGT